>NC_037673.1:164770903-164869403 GCF_003255815.1 Theropithecus gelada | reverse complement strand
AAAAAAAAAAAAAAAACCATAAAAATTTTAATTTAAAATAAACTTTACAATACAATATATACAAACATATTTAACTTATTGTCATGAGCATCATTGTAATTTATTTTTTTTGTTTTTTTTTGAGACAGAGTCTCGCTCTCTTGCCTGGGCTGGAGTGCAGTGGCACGATCTTGACTCACTGCAACCTCCACCTCCTGGGTTCAGGTGATTCTCCTGCCTCAGCCTCCTGAGTAGCTGGGACTACAGGCACCCGCTACCATGCCTGGCTACTTTTTTGTATTTTTAGTAGAGACGGGGTTTCACTATGTTGGCTAGGCTGGTCTCGAACTCCTGAGCTCGTAATCTGCCTGCCTTGGCCTCCCAAATCCTCAACAGGGATTTGTCAGGGAGAATTCAAGGATGTAATCCCAAAGTGCTGGGATTACAGGTGTGAGCCACTGTGCCCAGCCATTTTTTTTTTTTTTTTTTTTTAAGGCAAGTAGAAATGGAGGCATCCTGACTTAAGGATGCTGGTAAAAAGCCAGAGCCTTTAGCACTGCCTACCCTGAACCTCCAGGGACCCAGTTTGAAAAACACTGGCTTCAGTCATTATATCCAAGAGACCTGGTTAAAAGGTGCCAGGAAGAAGAGACCTGTTAACCCATGAGTACCTACTGGCATAGATAACGTTCTGGGAGGTTTGGATTTGGAAGCAATCCTGACTTGGAACCTCAGTTCCAGCACTTCTTAGCAGTGTGGCCTCCATCAGGTTACTTAGCTTCCTTCCCTAAAATGGGACTCACAAGAGTCCCCTCCTCAGAAATGGGAATGAGCCAGTGGGAGTATACAGAGACTCAAAGCCCTGGGTGGCTGTAAGGTTGTGAAATCCGTAGGCAGGCTCTTCCAGGGCTCACTAACCTACTCCCCCACCCCAGTGGCTGCCACACCCAGCTCCAGCAAGCCCAGAGTAAGGTCGAGGAGTCATCACTTCCACCTTTCACTGAGCACTTGCTAGGTGTCGGTGGCCACGTACTGCCCATTAAAACCAGTGTAGGGCCAGGCATGGTGGCTCACGTAAATAATCCCAACACTTTGGGAGGTCAAGGCAGGAGGATCACTTGAGGTCAGGCAAGAACAGCCTGGCCAACATGGCGAAACCGTGTCTCTACTAAAAATACAAAAATTAGCCGGGGATGGTGGCGGGTGCCTGTAATCCCAGCTACTCGGGAGGCTGAGGCAGGAAAATTGCTTGAACCAGGGAGGTGGAGGTTGCAGTGAGCTGAGATCGCACCAATGTACTCCAGCCTGGGTGACAGAGCGAGACTCCATCTCAAAAAAACAACAACAAAAACAAACAAACAAAATGCAGTGTAGGCCAGGTGCAGTGACCTGTAACTCCAGCACTTTGGGAGGCCAAGGCAGGAGGATCACTTCAGCCTGGACTTCAAGGCTGCAGTGAGTGACGATTGCACCACTGCATCCATCCTGGGCAACAGAGTAAGACCCTGTCTCTTACTAAAAACAACCAAAAAAAAAAAACCAATGTTGTAAAATGAATATAAAACTCACTGAATAGAAGCAGAAACAGGGGCTTACAGAAGTGATGGGACTTGCCCAGAGTCCCTCAGCTGACAGACCCAGTGTGATTCCAGATCTCTCTCCACAAAGCATGACCTGGCTGAAGGCTATACCTGGAGCCTACCTAGGACTCTCCCATGTGGGCATCAGATGAGGCCCTCCAGGAAGCCCAGTGCTAGGGCACTGCAGAACCCAGCACTCTGTCTAGGGCAGAAGCCAGTGACCACACAGCCCTCTCTGATCTGTGACTTCTGCCAGACCACTGTCTCCAGGCCGGGTACCCCTGGAGGCCACACACCAGCACCTGGGATGGCAGGAAGGGGAGAAGGAGTTGGGCCTGGAGCCAGCTGCCAGGCAGGAGCAGGTGGTGTGTGTTCGCTGTGTCTGTGTGTGTGTCTATAATGGGAAAACAGCTGCCCTGACTCCCTGAATCGTAATGTTGGAAGGGAATGCCTGAGCTGCAGCCTCTTGACAGCTCCCTTTCTGACAGGTGGCTGCCCAGCATCTGTTGACACACCTCCAGGATGGTGAGCTCATTTGCATCCAAAAAGCATCCATTTCTAGGACGCTGTGGGATGCACCTGCATATTTTTGCATGTGTCGTTGGAAAACTGTGTGAGGGCTCAAGGTCACAGTTTATGGTCTCTGCACGGGGCCCTCATCCCTCCCCTTCCTGCTTTTACCAGCCCATCCATAGGATCACAGGCCTCTGCCTTGCCCTCAGCTTGCAACTTGGAGCAGCTGGAGGCTTCTGAAATAGAAATAGCTCTACCTTCATAGGGCTTTTTGGATCCCCATCACAAAACCAGATTCCTCTGTGGACTCTTTTACCCACCACTCCACCTCCCACTATCCTATCTCTTGGCTAGACCTTACATTGATACGTTGTCATTTGATTCACAGGAAAGGCTAAGGAAAGTGGAATGGAAGCTTTGTGAGTGCAGTTACCCTATATTCCCTGTTTGTCACTGATCCACAGCACTCAGGATGAGGTGGCCCATAGCAGACACTTGATAGGTGGGCGGATGAAGGGTAGATGAAGGATGGATGGATGTGATGGAATGAATGGATGAAGAGAGTAGATAAATAAGTAGGTGGGTGGGAGGAGAGATGGCTAGGTGGATGGATGGAGAGGAGGGTGGATGGGTGAATAGGTAGAATAGATGGGAAGGAAGCATGGGTGGTTGAATGGATGGGTGGATATTGGATGAATGAGTGGGAGGAGAAATTTCCCAATGGAAATTTGAGTGGGTCCTGGGCTCCTGCGTGTCCTCTGCCATCACCTTCTCCCAGGGATCAACACTAGAGCGGGGATTACTAGCTTTGCAGGCAGTGGTACTTGTTAGTCTTCTAAATAACACTAAAATAACTGCTCACATTTTCCCAGTAATTGATAAAGTGCTTTTTTGTTTTTTGTTTTTAAGAAATAGGGGTTGTGCTGTTTCCCAGGCTGAACTCGAACACCTAGGCGCAAGTGGTCTTCCTGCCTCAACCTCCCAGCTTGTCAAGTAGCTAGTGACACAGACACATGCCACCATGCCTGGTGACAAAGCACTTTCATGTACCCACTCTAATTTGAACATCACGATAGTTCTGTGAGGTTATTATTCCCCTTTTACAGAGGAGGAAACTGAGACTGGGATGTTCTGTTCCTATGATTGGTTATGGTTCCATCCAGCAGTAAGGGGCTAGAATGGACTGTTTTCTTCACTAAACCTCAATTTAGCCTGTCTTCTCCCAAGCATTTCTCTTGCCTTTTTGGCTGCTGAAATTTCTAAATCTGAGTTAGTCACCGAAACGGTCCTCTGCCTGCCTAGATAATCAGTGCCACCCCCTGCCGGGATCCTCTTGTTGGAGCCAACAGGGATTTGTCAGGGAGAATTCAAGGAGAGAGGGAGCCTCCTTATGTATCCCTGATACCTGAATAGATAAGACAGAGCTCAGTCTACTCCTCAGAGACCTTCAGGGAAGGAAGAGGTGTCACATTCCCCAACTCCCATCACGTCCCACCACTGTTCCCTCCCAGCCCCTGCCGAGGGTAGAGCGCTGGAAAGAGCAGAATTTGGGAGTCAAAAGTGTTGCCTACAAATTCTGTCTCTTGCCTGTACTCGCTGGGTGACCTCAGGTAAATCACTTAACCTCTCTGGGCCTTGGTGTCTTCATCTGTGAAATAGAATATCTGGCACCCACTTCATAGAATTTTTGTAAGGTTCAAATAAGTGAACCACTTAGCACCACGTCTGGCTCATCTGGGCCCTCGGTGAGTGGCTGCTGGCCCTGTTAGAGGCAGCATGGGGAAGTGGGATGTGCAGACTGAATATCCCATAACCAGCCAGGCATGGTGGTTCATGCCTGTAATCCCAGCAGTTTGGGAGGCTGAGGCGAGTGGATCACTTGAGGTCAGGAGTTCAAGACCAGCCTGGCCAACATGGTAAAAACCCCATCTCTACTAAAAACATGAAATTAGCTGTGTGTGGTGGCATGAGCCTGTAATCCCAGCTACTTAGGAGGCTGAGCAGGAGAATTGCTTAAACCCAGGAGGCGGAGGTTGCAGTGAGCCAAGATCGTGCCACTGCACTCCAGCCTGGATGCCAGAGTGAGACTACATCTCAAAAAAAAAAGTGAATATCCCATAACCAAAACTTTTGGAACCCAAAGTGTTGAATACTTGCATTATGCTGGTTCAGCATCTCTAATCTGAAAATCTGAAATCCAAAATCCTCCAATGAGCATTTCCTTCAAGCATCATGTGGGCACTCAAAAAGTGTGAGCTTTTGGAGATTTTCAGATTAGCGACATTTGACCTGGACGGCAGTTCAAATCCTTGCTCTATCACTTACCAACTATGGTGCCTTAGGGAAATTCCTTAGCCTCCCTGAGCTACGTTTCCTCATTTCTGAAGTAGAGATAACACGCTTACCTGAAGGGGTGGCCTTCCCCTCCACAGCTGTGGGCATTTCTCGTTAGGTGTTAGGTGGAAGGAGAGACTTGAGAAAAGAAATGAGACACAGAGACAAAGTATAGAGAAAGAAAAAGTGGGCCCAGGGGACCAGCACTCAGCATACAGAGGACCCACGCCTGCACCGGTCTCTGAGTTCCCTCAGTATTTATTGATCATTATCTTTACCATTTTAGAAAAAGGGAAGTGGCAGGATAATAGGATCATCGTAGGGAGAATGTCAGCAGTAAGATATATGAATAAAGATCTCTGTGACGTGAATAAGTTTAAGGAAAAGTGCTGTGCCTTGATATGCATATGCAAACATCTCCATAAACCTTTTTAGTGCATAAAGAGCAGCACTGCCACTAGCACGTCCCACCTTCAGCCCTAAGGCGGTTTTCTTCTTTCTCAGTAAACAGAACATACAATCAGGTTTTACACCGAGATGTTTCATTGCCCAGGGATGGGCAAGAGACAGATGCTTTTCTCTATCTCAACTGCAAAGAGGCCTTCTTTCGTCTTATACTAGTCCTCCTCAGCACAGACCCTTCACGGGCGTCAGGCTCGGGGATGATCAGGCCTTTCCCTTCCCACGAGGCCATATTTCAGACTATCACATGGGGGAGAAACCTTGGACAACACCTAGCTTTCCTAGGTAGAGGTCCCTGCGACCTTCCGCAGTGTACGTGTCCCTGGGTACTTGAGATTAAGAGAATAGTGATGACTTTTCACAAGCATACTACCTTCAGGCACTTGTTTAACAAAGCACACCCGGCACAGCCCAAAATCCATTAAACCTTGAGCCACCACAGCACATGTCTCTTGCAAGGACAGGGTTGGGGGTAGGGTCACAGATTAACAGCATCTCAAATACAGAACAAAATGGAGTCTCTTATGTCTGCTTCTTTCTATATAGACACAGTAACAGTCTGATCTCTCTTTCTTTTCCCCACACTTACCTAGCACGAGTATTATAAGGCACTATTTCCCCAAACGTGGCATGCATACCACTGGTGGTACATGAGGTTACTTTAGGCGGGACAAGAGCAAACTGCTGAAATTTTAACTGTGAGAGAGTTTGTTTTATATGTACTAAAAAAATATAAAAATCACATCAGAACTATTTTTTAGAACAATGCTAACCTTTACCCTTACTGATATTTAAGGGGGAAATTGGGCAATTGAAAAGAACCAGTGTGTTGAGTAAATAGTGGTTGAAGGCAGCATGCAGATAGAGCAGGAATTGAGAAGGTGGTCTATGAATGGAGTTTGCTTAACTCTATGAAATAACAGAAAAGAATGTAAATAATGATAGCCAAATGCAATACCTGACCCTAGACTAATTCTCGGATGGGAAGGAAATAAATGCTGTAAAGGACATTGTTGGGTCCAATGCAGAATTGGAATAGATAATAGACTAGATAACAGTGTGGTATCCATGTTAAATTCACTGAAGCTGACAACTGCACTGTGCTTATGTAGGAGAATATCTCTGTCCTTAGGAAATGCACACTGAGGTATCTAAGGATAAAAGGGCTGTGATGTATGTAACTTACCTTTAAATGGTTCAGAAATATGTGTGTGTGTATATACAATGCAGAGAAAAAACCATAAGTACATTGGAGTAAAAAGTAATGGGAGAAACTGGGTAATAAGCATCTTCTGTACTGTTTTTATTTTTACAACTTATGTAGGTTTAAAGTTATTTCCAAATAAAAAGTAAAACAAAATGTAAGCAATGCAGGTCAAGTCCACAGCCCAGGGCCCAGCCATGGAAGGCACTTAGTGAACTCTGGCTTTCTCCCCTTCTCTACTGGCCAGCGTGGAGACAGTGAATGATGGGCAGTTTCACAGTGTGGAGCTGGTGATGTTAAACCAGACCCTGAACCTGGTAGTGGACAAAGGAACTCCCAAGAGCCTGGGGAAGCTCCAGAAGCAGCCAGCAGTGGGCATCAACAGCCCCCTCTACCTTGGAGGTAATGCCCTCTTTCCCTACCACCTCTACCTCCCTCTGGCCCTCTGTGCTCCAGTTCCGAAACCCAGGCCACTGCCAAAGCCAATCACGGAAGGCTTCCTGGAGGAAGGGACAATGAAGCTGATCTCTAAAAGGGTGAATAAGCACTAGCCAGGCCATGGAGAAAAGAGAATTTAGGACAGGTGCTTGGAAAGGAAAGAGAACAGGACTCCTGGAAACTACACGTTGTGACGGGAAGGGGTGAGAAGGGGAAGGCAGGGGATGGAAGCAGGGTCTAGGCTCTGCTGAAGTCTGCCGGCATCAGGTCATATTCCCTCTGCTCTGCCACCTCCTCAAACCCTGGGAGGTTCGATTAATGAATGTAGAAGAACAAGTTTGAGATTAAAATCTAAGGCCAAAAATGGAAGTAGGCCAGGTGCAGTGGCTCACACCTGTAATCCCAACACTTTGGGAGGTTGACGTGGGAGGATCGCTTGAGCCCAGTTGAGACCAGCCTAGGCAACACAGTGAGACGTCATCTCTACAAAATATTTAAATTAGCTGGGCACAGTAATGAGCCCCTGTAGTCGCAGCTCCTTGGGAGGGTGAGACGGGGGATCGCTTGAGCCTGGGAGTTTGGGGCTGCAGTGAGCCGTGATTGTGCTACTGCCCTCCAACCTGGGTGACAGAATGAGACCTTGTCTTTAAAACAACAGCAACAATGACAACAAAACACAAAAAAGTAGCCATCAGTTTGGCAGAGTCTGGGCCTGAAATGCAGCCGCTGCACCAATAGTTCTCAAAGGATTAAGTGTAAAAAAAGCTACCAGAACTGCTCGTTTCAATCCTAAGATTCCCGAGACTTTACCCAGAGTCCACCTGCAGAGATGAGCACGGGCCCAGGAGAGGGCGTTGTTAACGGGCGGTTCACACACACGGAGGCCAGGGAAAGCTCTGGGCCGAGGGCAGCCCCAGAAGGGACACCACTTATCCCTGGAGGAGGACCGTGCCCTGTGCCCCACCTGCAGCCAGAACAGAACTGGGTGCCATGCTTCCAGGCTAGTCCCAGGCTCTCAACTGTAGAAGGTGGGCAGGGAACGGTGTAGAAGGGGAGCGAAAATACCAATTATTGAAAAGTAAATTAAGTCTTTACTACCAGTCTCTTGAAGACCCTGAGAAGAGGGGTACACAGCATATAAGGCAGCAAACTGGTCTAAAACCCTGAACCCTAAAGTTTCATTGATGAAGCAGCTCCCCAAAACCTTATCTTCTCTCCTCAGCTGTAGCTCGCCTGCCCTGGCTTCTCTTGTGAGGCCTGCATCAAAGGGCCGAGGAGCCTGGTGGGGACAGCTGGTTATTTGGTGCACTTGCCTATGCGTGGGGGACGGTCCCCTCGGTTCAGCCAGTGGGGTCATAGGGTAGTGGGTGACCAGATAATCTCGTTTTTTTTCTAGGGAAGTCCAATATACAAATTTTTATGGGAAATGTTCTAATATTACATATTGGCAACAAATCCACGTTTTTTTAAGGAGTCCCAATGCAGGACCAAAGATGCATGTCCCTGTATGGACGAGGTCCGAGGTTTTGGCCCATTAACCTCATTTGAACATCAGAGGCCCAGAGTTCTAGCCATCAATGTGTGGAAAGCGCTTTCTCTGAGGACAGCAGGGTGGCAGGGGAGGGTCTTCAGGCCACTGTCCTGGCTCCTCTCCCACAGGCATCCCCACCTCCACCGGCCTCTCTGCCTTGCGCCAGGGCACGGACCGGCCTCTAGGCGGCTTCCACGGATGCATCCACGAGGTGCGCATCAACAATGAGCTGCAGGACTTCAAGGCCCTCCCGCCGCAGTCCCTGGGGGTGTCACCAGGCTGCAAGTCCTGCACCGTGTGCAAGCACGGCCTGTGTCGCTCCGTGGAGAAGGACAGCGTGGTGTGCGAGTGCCACCCGGGCTGGACCGGCCCGCTCTGCGACCAGGAGGCCCGGGACCCCTGCCTTGGCCACAGGTCAGTGTCCCAGGAGCCCTGGCTGTGTGCTCGGGCTCCCAGCATGGCCTCAATCTCTACCCCACCTGAGAACTAGGCACTACTGGAGGCTGGAGGAGTTGCAGTCAGACGGCGGATAGAAGCTGTGGAAGTGTAACTGCTTCAGAGGTCAAGAGACTGAGCTTACACATCTGAGCAGCAAGACCTGCTTGGAGGGATCAGCATAAGAGGGCCCTGCTCAAAACACTCGTCTCTGCCAGGTGGCCCTTAGAACCTGTCCAGAGCCACAGTGAGCCCCCACTGTCTCTGTGGGAATTAGAAAAAGGCGCCCACGTGGGCAGACTCAGCCTGTGCAAGGCGTGAGGTGTATATAACCACACACCAAACCACATTGAATAGTTTAAGCAACTACTCATTCAACAAAGATTTACTGAGGTCCTACTATGTGACAGGCATCATGCTAAATATAGGAAACCCAGTACTGTCAGTGTTAAGAAACCTGAATCAGCCAAAACTAACACCAGAGCCAACACTGGAAATGTGATTGGCTAAACCAGTCAGGAAATGATCTTTTGGATCAGGAATAAGGGACAGCTATAAAGGGTTTGAGGTTCTTGTGTTGCTCTTGAGCATATGTGTGTGTGTGTTTGACTCTATAACATGGATCCTGGCTCTGCATGTCATTCCGCCAGGGGCAGTGATGCGTCGTGATTCAGGATATAGGCTTTACCTTCATCTTTTCCCACAGGTGAAATGTACTGCGTAGGAGCAGCAGACAAGAGGTTGTGATGGAAATTCAGAGCAATACTGGGTGTAAAGCACTTAACGCAATTCCTGGTACATAGCCAGGGGTACCTGCTGGTAGTAGTGGGGTGGTAGTAATTCTTATTTAAGATGGTAAAGCAATTAAAATGTTTAGAGAATGGCTAGATTCTTTCAAGCAATTGTTTGCTACTTGGCTGCATGGGGTGTGTGTGTAAATCAGCAAGCCAGCTTCTGCTGTGGTGACAGCTCACACTGGGTGACACTCGCAGCCTTCTGACTGGTTGGCCAGGGGAAGCAAGGTGGTTAAGAGATGCTCAGCCTAGGAAATGGAGAAAGCTATTGGACTGTACTCAGCTCTGGGTCCCCTGGTGCCTGGCTGGGTGGACAGAGGGAGTCCTCAGCAGCACCAACTCTGATCCAGTTCCCTTCTCATCCTCCTCTCTGCCCCTAGCTGCAACCATGGAAAATGTGTGGCAACCGGGACCTCATACATGTGCAAGTGTGCCGAGGGCTACGGAGGGGCCTTGTGTGACAACAAGAATGACTCTGCCAACGCCTGCTCAGCCTTCAAGTGTCACCATGGGCAGTGCCACATCTCAGACCAAGGGGAGCCCTACTGCCTGTGCCAGCCCGGCTTTAGCGGCGAGCACTGCCAACAAGGTGGGTCTACTGTGCCTGTGGGAGGGAGGAAGTGGGGGTCAGAGTTGGACTTCATATCCAGATCACCTCAGTTCCAGTTCTGGCTGTGCCACTTAAAGGCTGCATGACCTTGGTTCAGTCACTTTGTGAGCCTCAGTTCCCTCAACTTGAAAACGGAGGCAATGCTACACCTTCCTGTATCAGTTATCTAGTGCTGCATAACAAGTTAGTCCCAAACCATAGCAGCTCAAAACCACAAAAAACGTTGTTTTAGCCCACATTTTTCCTGTGGGTTGGGAATTCAGACAGAGCCTAGCTGGGATCTCTCAGGGTTGCATTCAGCACAGCCAGGGCTGCAGTTCTCTGTGAGCTAACCCGAGGCAGCAGAATCTGCTTCCAATGTGCTGCACTCCCATGGTGCTGGGTGTTGGTGGGAGGTCCCAGTTCTGCCCTGCAGCCCTGCATGAGTCACTACACAGGCTCTTTGAGGGTCCTCGCGCCAGGGCAGCTGGCATGTCCCAGAGTGAACAGTCCAGGACAGAGCAAGCCACATGTCTTATATGACCTACAATTCGAAGTCACTCATGCTGTCATTTCCAACATACTGCATTGTTACGTCGGTCAGGTGCATTCAGTGAGGGAGGGGACCACATAAAGGGCATCAGTACCAGAAGGGGGTAGTCACTGGGGGCAATCTTGGAGGCTGGCTACTGTGCTTCCTTATAGGGTTGTTGGAAGGAGTACGCGAGATGGAAAGTCAGAAGCAACATTGTCACGATGAAGGCCAAGCTGTCATTTAGAATCTGCATGACCTTGACCAGCCTGGCCAACATGGTGAAACCCTGTCTCTACTAAAAATACAAAAATTAGCTGGGCATCATGGTGGTCGCCTGTAATCCCAGCTACTCTGGAGACTGAGGCAAGAGAATCATTTGAACCTGGGAGGCGGAGGTTACAGTCAGCCAAGATCAACCTGGGTGACAGAGTGAGACCCTGTCTCAAATCTGCATGGCGTTGAGCAGCATACTTGTGATTCACTTCCTCATCTAGATAGGGCCAGGAGTGGTGGCTCACACCTGGAATCCTAGCATTTTGGGAGGCTGAGGTGCAAGGATCGCATGAGCTCAGGAGCTTGAAGCTGCCATGAATGTACCACTGCACTCCAGCCCAGGTGACAGAGACAGACCCTGTCTCCGAGAAGAAACAAAAGTGCAGATAATTCATATGGCCAAAGTTAAGATTCTCAAGCATGGACTTTTTAAAGATGAAACAAGTATAGAAAATGGTCCTCAGTGGACCTCTGCAGGGAGAACACATGAGTAGTCTGGATGGTTCTTTTCTCCTCTTTTCCAGCTGTTGGCCCTTGAGATGCCATGCCTTCAAAGCTAATGAAACCTAACCACTCAGCGTGGCCCCCTGACATTGACCAGCACCATTGACATCACCTGGGAGTCACTTAGAAACGCAGGCTCCCAGGCCCCATCCCAGCCCTTTCGAGTCAGAACCTGCGTTTTGCAATGATTCGCATATGTATCCAAGCAGAGGACGTTGCTCCACAGCCTCCATCCAACCCTCCTGCCCTTACTGGGTCAGCAGAAGCCAGTTCTTTGGTCTGACCTAGTCAGAACCATCAAATTACTTATCTCGGTTAGTGGCCCCTTTATCATGTAATTTTGAGGTGAGCTCAACAAAGGAAAATTATATTAATATTAAAATAGTTGTCTTACCTTGGTGGGTCTTTCTCGGTTAGTGGCCCCTTTATCATGTAATTTTGAGGTGAGCTCAACAAAGGAAAATTATGTTAATATTAAAATAGTTGTCTTACCTTGGTGGGTCTTTCTCCTGCATGGACACTGAGAAGTTTTGCTCCCTGCCACCAGGATCCCAGGCAGTCCACCCCGTCCCTTGAGGACTTTTCCACATTTTATTACCTACAGGAAATACTATTCTTAACCAAAACTCATTTTTAAAATGTTATTAAATAACTTATTTTGAAATAATTTCAGATTTATAGAAAAACTGTCAGGGCAGTATAAACAGCTTAATCCCTTCCCCTCAGTCATTAGCATGTTGCCCCATCTACGCTCCCCTTCTCTCCCCATGTTACACACAGTCATTAACCTCTTTCTAACCCTTTTAACAATCTCATAATTTTAAAGACTTTTAACAACACCTGAAGCTTTAAAATGCAGAAAGCCCTTTCTCCTTCACAATCTCCTCTGGTGCTCGTAACAGCCTGGGAATTGCTGGAAGGACAGGAAAATGTGTTACCATTTTTCAGACATGGGAACTGCGACTTGTCAAGGGTCACAGCTCCCTTCCTCAGGTGCCTTGCTGCAGACATTCTCCCACTGTAGTGAGGACAGTAGAGGGGTGGAAATGAAAAGGTGGGTCAGGGTCCAGAGTGTTTAAGCAGATACGAGGGTGCCCTTTCCCACCCTGCAGTTATTTCTAGGCCTTCTGGAAAAGCTCATCCCAAAGCCTCATTAACACCTGCTTCTTATTCAGACCTCAACTCCGGCTCATTTCCTAGAGAAGCCTCCCTGGGCCAGGTCAAATGCCTTTTGCATACAAATGTCTTACAGCATACAAAAACACATACTGTATGTTCTTGTATGAACATCTTCCTTTCTTTATAGCATCTACCTCAGTTTCTTATTAAATATATTCACTTAAATAGTATCTAGACTCTAGGCTGAGAGAGAGACTACTGGGAGTGGTGCTGACTGGGGCAAACTGGAGATAACCTGCCCCATCTAAAGCACTCAGCTTCAGCCATCACTGCAGCGCAAGGTTGCAGGCTCAGCTCTGCCAGACCTCCTGGTTTTCAAGGAAGGCAGAAATCCAGATTTTCAGGTGAAATCTCCTGCTTTTTTAATGTTGGCATTTAATTAATTTTTAGGCATATGTAGGGTAATCAAAATTGGTCTGGGGACAGGATTTGGCCCACGGTCTACCAGTTTGCTTCATCTAGTTTTAGTTTTTGACTTTAAGTTTCTTGAAGGAAGGGACAAGCCTGTTTTTGTCATCTTTATATCCTCAGGGCTTAGGTGTAAGCCTAGCAGAGAGCCTGGTACAGGAAAGGTACCTGTTTGTGAAATAGAGGGTGGGCAGATGGATGAGTGAATACATTCTTATGGTCTTCAGAGCACACGTATTTCAAAGCAGCCTACCTGGGAACTGCTGACGGTCCCGCTGGCCACCTAGACCACCAATGCCCTTTTATGCCCTCTGCAGAGAATCCGTGCCTGGGACAAGTAGTTCGAGAGGTGATCCGCCGCCAGAAAGGTTATGCATCATGTGCCACAGCCTCCAAGGTGCCCATCATGGAATGTCATGGGGGCTGCGGGCCCCAGTGCTGCCAGCCCACCCGCAGCAAGCGACGGAAATACGTCTTCCAGTGCACGGACGGCTCCTCGTTTGTAGAAGAGGTGGAGAGACACTTAGAGTGCGGCTGCCTCGGCTGTTCCTAAGCCCTTGCCCGCCTGCCTGCCACCTCTCAGACTCCAGCTTGGTGGGGTTGGGACAGCCGTGTGGAACCCCCTGGTGATTCAGCATGAAGGATATGAAGCTGGAGAGGAAGCTAAAGAAGAAGAGAATATTAAGTATATTGTAAAATAAACAAAAAAATAGAACTTATTTTTATTATGGAAAGTGACTATTTTCATCTTTTATTATATAAATATATCACACCATCTGAGTATATGTACCATATAGTGAGTTATTTTTACCAAGTTTTGTGTTGTATTTGTGTTTTTATAAACAGCTGTTTAAAAGTTTAAGAAAAAAAAAAGACTAATAAAAATGCTTTAAAACAAAAGGATAAGAATAAAGAATGATAGCCTGAGGAAGGAGGAAGACGTTTTCATGTTTATGAAACGTTATTATGTCGGCAGTAAACCAAGAGCTGCTCATTGAGATCAGAAAAAGAAATAAGAGGAAGAGAGAGAAGGAAAAGATCTTTGTTTCTTGTTTTTTAACTCCCTTTTTTTTCCTCCCCTAAAATTACCCAGCTTTTCGGAGTCCTGGATGTCAGTGCCCAAGATGCCCAGTTCTTCTAAGAAAAGCTGCTGAGCCCTGGCCTTCTCAGTCTGCCACCCAAAAATATTGCTGTCCCTGTCTGTCCCAGACCCCCCTTCAGGGTCTGAACCCACTGGGGGACCCCGCTTCTCCTTCCTGGCTGGCCCTGGCTTCCAATCGAGGACTGACTATTGAAGTCTGCTGCAGGTTTCATCTGGAACTGTCTTACCAAACTTTAAAACAGCTGCTATTTTTCCTGCTCCTCCCCAGGAGAGGGGTCTTCCTAGAGGAGGTGAGGGAAGAGAATATCATGCTGTCTCCTCAGGACCCATGCACTGACCCCTCTCCTACCTTCCAGGTAATTTTTCATTGGAATGTATCCCAGGAGAGAAGGTAGCCCTTCTGGGAAGCGGAAGACTGGGAGCCAAGCCTGCCCACAGCACTAGTAGATGTCCAACTCTGGAAGGTTCTTGGAGGCTCTTGCTGTAAGACAGGCCTCTGCCACCTGATCCTCCAGGTGACCATCATGATGACAGAGACCCTTTGCCCATCTGTGACACTTTCCAATGCATATCTAAACTCTACCTTATTTTATCTATGCAACCCCTGCCTCCCTGGGAAGGATAAGGGAGTAGAGCCCGGTTCACTAAGAAGGAAGTTTAGGCCCTCACAGGCTCTGGAACTTGCCTTAAGCCACAAACCAGATAAGTGGAGGAGCCAGACCGGAAGTCCAGACCCAAAGCTTGAGATTCTTTCTCTAGAATGGGTGAGCACAGGTGATTCAGGCAGCTTAAATCCATCAGAGCAGCCCTGCCAGAAAAGGAAAGATGATATTTTTTCCTGCTCTTGTTCTGCCTTGTTCACTCCTCTTTCTCCCTCCCCAGTATCTGGAAAGATTCTAGAGACCAGGGCTTATGCATCAAGGGCAGCCTATCCAGCCTCTGCCTCCATTCCTGAAGGGGACTTCCCTGCCCCTGTTTCTTTCCATGTCTCTCCCTCCCTCCCTCCCATTTGCCCCCTTCCACCCCGTCAGGTTAGCCACATATCTTCCAGGGCTCAGCTGTTCACACCAATTCCCTGGCTCTCATCATCCATCCCTCCTTTCCCCAGGAGCCTCCACTATAGGAGTTTCAGGGAGAAGAGTTTGGAAGTCATTGGACCTTTCAGCCCTCAGGGTCCCTAGAGGAGCCTAGTTGCTCTGTGAAGACCAATGGTGGGCCAAAGACTCAGGGAATAATGAAGGGAGAAAGAAAAGAAACGAAGATAGAGAAACATGAGGCAAGTGGAAGAAGGATGGAAAGAAGGAAGGGAGGGAGGGGATGAAGAGAAGGGAGAGAGGGATATAGCTGAGGAATTTATCTAAAAATATGCATGTAAATCTCCATTATGTCCCAGGTACTATGCCTTATGATGGCTTTGTTTTTTGTTGTCATTTGAGACAGGGTCTCGCGCTGTCAGCCAGGCTGGAGTAGAGTGGTTCAATCATAGCTCACTGCAGCCTCAACCTCCTCGGCTCAAGCCAACTTCCTGCCTCAGAGTCCCCAAATGCTGGGATTACAGGTGTGAGCCACTATGTTCAGCCTGTTTCAAACATTATTATAATAGCAGATTTATTTAGTACTTTATTATACGTCAGATACCACTCTAATTGTGAAATAGATAATATTCATTTAATTATCAAAACAACCATGTAGTTAAAACACTATTAACTCGTTTTACAGTTGAGTAGACTGAGACACAGAGAAGTTAAAGAACTTGCCCAAGAGTAAATGTCTAATAAACTGTAGAGCCAGGATTTGGGCCCAGGCTGTCTGACTCCAGAACTTGCTCACTCAACCACTAAACCATCCTGCTTCTCGTGGGAAATGAACATGTCCTGCCTTTGAGGATCCTACAGCCTGTGACAAAAACAGTCATAAAAACAGACAATTGCCTTATTACACAAGGTGCTCTCAAGTGGCAATATAAGCAATGGAAGTGACTGTCCAGAGGAGGGAATTTCTAGTCCTAGGTCTTCAAGGATGAACAGGAGTTTGCCAGAGGTGGGAAAGGGAATTGAACTTTCCTGGGAGTGGCCTGTTAAAAAGCAATGAGATATGGCAAGGCCTGGCTTTTTTGGGAAAGAGTCAAAATCTAGGGTGGCAGGAGTATGGGAAGCACACTGAGGAGCAGAGAGAAATGGGGTAGATGTGAAGGCAGGGTTTTGACCGCAAAGAGCTTTGCATGCTAAACAGGCCACAGGTGCCAGCAGGGTTGTTTGAGGAAGGGAAGAGCAAGACAAGCTCTGGTTTAGGAAGACAGCTGTGGCAGCATAAAGGCCTGAAAGAGGAGACGGAGCTGTCACCCAAAATGGACTTGAGAGCTCCCTGTGGTTTACTTTATGGCTAGAAAACACTGCCAGCCAGATGGATCACAAATGTCTATGGTAGCTTAGAAGCTCTGCTCTTGAAGAGGGTCCTGGGATCTGCCCAACACACTTCCCAACTCCCCTCTCCCCCAAAACAGGTGTATCTGAGCCTTATCCCACCACCAATGCCCCTGCTAGCCTCTCCCCACCCAGCCTGGAGCCTACTCAGCCGGCCCTCTCAAGAGCCCCGCCCAGGGTCACTGGCTTTCTGGGAGGACTCAACAGGCTGCCAGCTTTTCCTCTGCCTTCCCAAGGAACCTGAGACTCCCTCTGCTGATGACCCCAGGCCCAATCCTGAATCCTGCCCCCATCGACCAAGACAGCAAAAGGCCCAGGTGTGTCCCTTACAATTCTGAGCCTTCTCCCTCAAGTTTGGAAGCCCTGACTTTAAGAAATGCCAAATGCAAGGACCATTAAGAAAATACTCCCCGAATGAGGTTCCTCTAACAAATGATGATTAAAACTCTCTCTCCTTGAGCAGTCACATTCTAGAAACAGGACATTCCATGAGGCAGAAAGAGTTCAGTTAATCTGTTCCTGAAAAAGTGTGGTTCAGTGTTTGTGTGGCAATGTACGTGGGCAGAAGAGGCCGCTCACGCTGTGTCCCCCCTGAGCAGGATTCAGGAAAGGGAAAAGAAGGTCTCTTTGATTCAACCAATGGGCCGTATGATGGCCAATGAGATTATGTACTTAAAAGTCCTTTGTAAAGTGTAAACTAAAAACCTTAAATGTAAGATGCTGTTGTTATTATTACTGTTGTTATTGCTGTTATGGACATGCCAAAAGGCCCTTGTTAGAAGATGGTTTTGCCTTCTCAATCTCATAGAAAGGAACTCAAGTCTGATGCTTCGAAAAGACAAGAAGAGGGGCAAGAAGAGGGAGAACTCCCAAGCTCAGAGGAAAAAAAAAAGGGAAAAAGAGCCCCAGGGTGACCTTCAGGAAAGGCCAGGACCAGGATTGATCTAACCTTTCCCTTTACCAGAAACAAAGCTATCACCAGACTGAACCCTAAGGTCAAGCAGTCACCCACTGCCTTTGCTGGGAGCAGAAGCCCATAGTAACAAGTGACCTGCCCCTCAGACTCAAGATCCCAGATAGAGCTGGAGGAGTCGTAGGGCATTACTGGTAGGCAGGAAAACTGAGGGTCGAACAAATGGAAGAATGCAGTGATCATAAACCAAAAACACACGAATAATTAACCCCAGGTGTCCACCCAGGCCAAAGTTCTTCCTGCTACCCCACAGTGGGTGTCCAGGCAGAGTGAAGCCTGAGTTAGACCCTCTAACACTTTCTTAATGGCCCAGAGGGTGTCCTCTGCCTCCCCAACAGCAGTCTCCTGGTGTACCCTCAGATGATGGGGAAGCTGAGGGCATAGTGTGATTTGGTGGGACTTGTTCATGTTTTGTAGTGTGGGCTCAACAGTGCCAAAGGAAACACTAGAGGAAAGTTAGTGAAACATGCCAGCTAGCAGGACCAATAAAGGCATAATCGGGCATTTGGCAAAGCTTGTTTTTCTAACTCAGCGATAGGTTCTAATAGGAAATTTTTAAAGATGTTTTTAAAACAGTGTTATAGTGCCACTTCCCTGGTATGGAATAAATAACATGCATTCTTTTTTCAATATACTGTCATATTCGGATGTCATTAAAATAAATGGATGAGTCACAGAGGAGCTATCAGATGCTCTCATGACTGCCATAACTCAGCCTGGCTCTGTGGTGTCTGCTTTATTTTTACCCCTAATTTTCAAACCCCCTGGAACAAAGATGACTGCACTCATGGGGTCTGGGGAAAGTCTGGTGTGGAATTAGATGAAAGAATCAGTTTCTTGGATCGTGAAGTGAGAAAAATGGATCCAGAGCTCCCCAGAACCATCAAAGAGAAGACCCAACATACAGCTTAGGGTCAGCAGAGGATGTGGTCCGTATAGCCACAGAAGGTGCCAAGGGTCATGGGGGAGAAAGCCACTCCAGTTCAAAGGAAGACAACACTCTACTGATATGGGAAGGAATATTCCTCCTTATAGGACTCCAATGCCTAAATTTCTCCTTTTTCGGTTCCTTCAACAAGTATTTATTGAGCCTCTACTATGTGCCAGGGACTGTTTTAGGCATTGAGGACTCCAGAGATGATCAAGACCAAATCCTTGTTCTCCTGGAGTTTAAACTTTAACTGAGGGGGTATGTGCCAATCAACAAGTAAGATAACATCCAATAGTGGTAAGTTCACTTCCACCAATAAAGAAGAGGAGACATTCCAGAATAGCTGGGTGGGTGCTTCATGCAGTGGGGTCGAGAAGGCCTCCCTAAGGAATTGGGACATGGGGTGGAGCAAATACCAAGAAATGGAAGGGGAAGGAACCTGGCCCTGTGGCACTTGCTAGATATCTGCCCTGTGTGGGTGTCATCTGAGTGAGGCGGGCAGCCTGAGCAACTTAGGAAGCCAGAGAGGATGGCCTGGGCAAGACAGCATGAGAGGGGCTCCCAGAGACGGGAGGGGCAAGCAGGCCCCTCAGCCTCTCAGCCCTCAGGCATCCTCAAGGGCTATGCACTTTTAGAAGGAGGATTGCTAAGGGTCTGGAGGCTGCCACTGGCTGGCAGGAGGTCACCATCACTTCCCTGGCAGATGGCTTTCCATCTGCCCTGTGGAGACCCCTGTGAGAGCAAGACACTGGTGGGCAGCAGAGGCACCAGGTGCTAAAAAAGGGGCTAGACTCTGTGGCCCCCAGCCCGTTGCTCCTTCTTCCCTCAGGTCTCCCTGAGCAAGACAAGGCCACACTGACTGGGGGCCCTAAGCCTCCAGCAAAGATGCCCTTGACATAGTTTTATACATTTTAGTGTGCATTTATCTGAAATAGGTAGGGAGTGGATTCTACACTCACACACACCATTTCAGACAGCCTGGGTGTTCCTGCCAGGAGGAGCTACTGTCAAGAAACCTACAGTGTCCATCTCCCATGTTTATACCAGGAGCCCCTCCTCCTAGATTTGGGACCTAGATGTATATCCCTCTATCTCAAATTCCCTGTTATATCAATCTATAGCAGAGGTTCTCAACTGGGAGAGGTGTTGACCTCACCCAGGAGACATCTGGCAATGTCTGCAGATATTTTTGATTGTATAACTGGGGCACAGGGTGCTATTAGCATCTAGTAGGTAGAGACCGGGGTGCTGCTAAACATCCTACGATATACAGGACAGCTCCTTGACAACAAAGAACTATCCTGCCCAAGATGTTCATAGCGCTAAGATTGAGAAACCCTGGCTTAGCCAAATCAGACCCTTCCCTGAATACCTGGGTAGAATCACACTCACAAGGAAGGAAGTAGGTTGGAGTGCTAAATAGGTAACAAATAGTGAGCTTCTCAGGGTGCCTGGGTTGGAATACACGGCAGGCTGGTGGTCTATACCTGTATTTAGAATACCATTGTTTCTGTTGTTGTTTTGCTTTGTTTTATTTTGAGACGGAGTTTCGCTCTCATTGCTCAGGGTGGAGTGTGGTGGTGCGATCTCAGCTCACTGAAACCGCCACCTCCCAGGTTCAAGCGACTCTCCAGCCTCAGCTTCCCAAGTAGCTGGGATTACAGGTGCCTGCCACTATGCCCAGCTAAATTTTGTATTTTTAGTAGTTCACCATGTTGGCCAGGCTGGTCTTGAACTCCTGACCTCAGGTGATCCACATGGCTCGGCCTCCCAAAGTGCTGGGATTATAAGCGTGAGCCACCACACCCAGCCAGAGCACCACTGTTGATGGAAAACTAAGACCAAGACATTTCTGGCAATGGGGGACCACCATGATCCTTTCTGCCATTCTTTGTCCTTACCACTTGGTCACTGAAAATAGATACAGAGCAGTGGATTCTGGATTTAATATGCTCAGGCAACATAAGGCATGGCAGAGCATGTGACACTCACCTTTGGACCTGCTGCTGACAGAGAAATAGAGAACAGGATAAATAAAAATGCTATGCTTCTATTTCCTGCACTCTACCCTTCACTGCAGCCCTGGCAGGAGGCAAAGATCATTGGGTTCTCAAATCAAGATATGAGGACTAAGGATTTCTTTATGGTGGTTCAAAGGGGAGTGAAGATATCATGACTCAAAAGCCACAAGCAGCTCAACTTCAAGATGCATCCGCCGGGCGCTGTGGCTCACGCCTGTAATCCCAGCACTTTGGGAGGCCAAGGCAGGCGGATTACGAGGTCAGGAAATTGAGACCATCCTGGCTAACACGGTGAAACCCCGTCTCTACTAAAAATACAAAAAATTAGCTGGGCGTGGCAGCAGGCGCTTGTAGTCCCAGCAACTTGGGAGGCTGAGGCAGGAGAATGGCATGAACCCAGGAGGCAGAGCTTGTAGTGAGCAGAGGCTGTGCCACTGCACTCCAGCCTGGGTGACAGAGCGAGACTCGGTCTCAAAAAAAAAAAAAAAAACACATCCAGGGATGCTAAATCGACTCTAGTAACTGACAGCAGGATTAACTGGTTGGCAGAGGAATCTAGCCTACTCAGGGTAACCTTGTAAGGTGCTGCAGGGACAGAAGCTGCTCTTATTTACACTATAAATGTCCTTATTTACCAGTCCCTGCAGGGGGACAGGAGATGAACAAAGTGCTGGGATTGCAAGCATTAGCCACTGCCCCCAGCCTGAAACTGTCTTCACTGGACTCAAAATGCTAATTTCACTTGAAAGTAAAAATTAAATTTAGGCCAGGCACGGAGGCTTATGCCTGAAATCCCAGCGCTTCAGGAGGCTGAGGCAGGAGTATGGGGCTTGAGAGCAGGGTTGAGGGAGATTCTAAGGGAGCAGGCCTCATCTCCTCCAGGTCCACTTGCCCAGTGTGTAGGGGGCAGGTGGTTTACCCCATCCTCCCCTGCATCCTGCTGCTTGACTTTGGCAACGTCAATGTGAACTTCAGTTTCTCTATCTAGGAAACAAGAATGACAAGACTGACATCATCAAGGCTCTGTAGATTACAAGAGGCTCAAAGCAATTCAAACCAACTTAAGGCGAAAAAGGAACATGTTGAGACAGGTAACTGGAAGGCCTAGGGTAGTTCCTACTGCATCAGACATGGGTGTTTGGATCCTAGAGCTCATACACTGTCATAAGAGCTCAGGGTGTCTTGTGCATACTTGGCTTTGTTTTGCCTTGGCTTCATTCTCAGGAAGCCTCTCCTATGCAAACAGGCAAACTGACTCCCAACAGCTGCAGACTGAAAGCTGTAGATACTACCAATTTCAAGCCCAGGGGAAAGAGAGCTTCTTATCTCCAGTGCTTCTGAGAGATAGCCCAGAATTGAGTCTCACTGGCTCTGATTAGCCTGCCTTGGGGCAAATGTCCATCATTGGATGAAACAGCAGGGTCAATAAACAGTAATTTTAGTAGCACCCATGGGCTATGAAAAAATTAAAAAATAAACAGCACTCATTGGACAAGCCTGTGTCACATGAGAAACACGTGGTCGGGGATGAGAAAGCGTTTCCCCAAGGAAATGAGGGAACAGAACCTGGTCCGGCAAAAATAAGACAATAGTTACTCACCATAGTTTTTTAAGAAAATATGATACGATATTGATATGATGCAATAAAGCTGGTATAGCTACTTTGTGGACTCCCGTATACCAAATAAATACAAACGATAAATACAGATATTTTAGCAACAACAACAAAAACACTGTTTCTTACTAACATTCTTGAAAATAAGTCTATGAAACTTACTTTGTTTTTTGTTTTTTTGAGACAGGATCTCACTCTGTTGCCCAGGCTAGAATACAATGGCATGATCTCGGCTCACTGCAACCTCCACTTCCTAGCTCAATCAATCCTCCCACCTCAGCCTCCAGAGCAGCTGGGACTACAGGCATGTGCCACCATGCCCAGCTAATTTTTTGTAGAGACAGGGTTTCGCCATATTGCTCAGGCTGGTCTCAAACTCCTGGGCTCAAGTGATCCACAGCCTCAGCCTCCCAAAGTTTCAGGTCACTGCACCTGGCCTGAAACTTTCTTCATTGGACCCAAAATGCTATTTTCATTTGAAATTAAAAATTTAGGCCATGCATAGTGGCTCATATCTAAAATCCCAGTATCCTGAAAGGCCGAGGCGGAAGGACTGCATGAACCCAGGAGTTCGAGACTAGCCTGGGCAACATGGTAAGACCCTGTTTCTACAAGACAATTAAAAATTAGCTGGGTATAGTGATGCCTACCTGTAGTCCCAGCTACTTGGGAGGACCACGTGAGCCCAGGAGTTCGAGGCTGCAGTGAGCCATGATCACACCACTGCACTCCAGCCTGGGCCAGAGAGCAAAACCCTGTCTCAAAAAACTAAAATTTTTAAACCCAGCCTAAAATATATCTGTTCTCCTAAATGGAGGGAGGGAGAGGGAAAAAGAGAATAGCTGCTAAACCCTACTTTGAGTTGTAGAATGAAATATAACTAGCTGAAGAGGGATTCATTCACCTTTGAAGCGTATCTCAGAGTGACCCCTCTCCAGCGACCTTGTTTTGAAAATGATTTCATCTCCCATATCCTTTTGATGGTGGATGATAGGATGTAAGAGCAGCGATTAGAGAAGTGGAAGATTGCCTAGTTACAGGTGAGAAGGTGAATTCACGGAATAAGATGAAAAATCTGACATTCATCGAGCACATACTCTTGATCACACATTTATACACATCCTTTTGTGTAAGACCAAAGCAAAGCTGCCAGCAGGTTCAGTTGTCCTCATTTAAGCAGTGAGAAAGACCTGAATCACACGGCTAGGAGATGGCAGAGAGGTGATTTGAACCAGGTTGGTCTAAACCCAATGCCATGTCCTTTCCACCACAACACCATGATTTGCACATAACAAGCCCTTGATGAATGCCTGTTGTTGAACTCTTTCCCACATACAGGATATCTTGTGCAAGATACTGGAACTCATGGGATTAAGGAAAGCTGACGAGTTAATTAATTGGAAGACTGAAACCAGACCTTGTGTAAGCATTGGAGTAAAGCCAATGCAACTATGGGGGAAAATAATGGGAATAGCTCTCTTTTACAGAGTGACTGGGACGTGCCAGAGTTTTTGCACGTTTATTCCCATTCCTTACGAAAATTCTGCAAGGTAGGGGTTGTTATCCCCATAGTCTAGATGAAGAACCTGAATCTTAGAGAAAAAGGTCATTGCCTGGAGTTCCACGGCTAGCAAACTGCAGAGCTGGGTGGGTCGGCTGAGTCTAAAAGCACATGCTTTTCCACTCTGCCAGGCTGCCCCACCTTTGGTTATGAGAACAATGATCTCTATTCTACATTTTCCATAGGTGGAGGAGAGGCTGCCCGACACACATCTGAAGAATACAGGAGGTTGTGGGTCTGGGTGGCCCAGCTCAGTGGTGTGAGTCTCATAGGCTAGGCAGGCCTTAGCCCAAGAGGAGCATCGTCCATATACATCTTCGTGGACAATTAGGACTTTTCAGCTGATAGGGGCCACTGTAATGTAACCAATATCCTCTACCTTCGCCTGCACTTGAGAAAAAGCAAATGAACCGGAGTCCTGGGGCTGCCACTGACTTGCTATGTCACTAGATATGTCACTCTTTGAGCATCTGCAAAATAAAAAGGAGGAGGAGGGAGGGCAGGTGGCCTGATAAAATGTACCTCTGTCCCAGAAAAGTTTCTGGCAAGAACTTTTTATAAGAAATTTTTATGGCCGAGCATGGTGACTCACGCCTGTAATCCCAGCCCTTTGGGAGGCTGAGGCAGGTGAGACCAGCCTGGCCAACATAGTGAAACCCTGTCTCTACTAAAAATACAAAATTAGCTGGGCATGGTGGTGCACGCCTGTAATCCCAGCTGCTTGGGAGGCTGAGGCAGGAGAATTGCTTGAACCCAGGAGGTGGAGGTTGCAGTGAGCCAAGATCACGCCACTGCACACCAGCCTGGGCAACAAAAGCGAAACTCTGTCTCAAAAGATAAATAAATTTTTATAAGGGATAAACTTATGTAAATATATTTTGTAAAAACTCTAAGTGCCATAGACGTATCAATTGATCCTAGAAACAGTATCTAATCTGTATTCCTTTCTCAGAGCTACCATAACGAAGTACCACAAACTGGCATAAAACAACAGAAATCTATTCTTTCACAGTTCAGGAGGCCAGAGGTCCAAAATTCAAGGTGCCAGCAGGGTTGGTTCCTTCTGGAGACTGAGAGGGAAACCATTCATGCCTCCCTCCTACCTTCCCTTCCGATGGCTGCCAGCCATGCTTAACTTTGTTAGTTCGTGGATGCATTGCTGTCATCTCTGCCTACCTTGCCTTCACATGACCTTCTTCCCCGTGTCTGTGTGTCCTTTTCTGTCTCTTATAAGGATACTTTCACTGGATTCAGGATTCAGCCTAATCTAGCACAATCTCATCTCATATTCCTTTACCTTAATTACATTTGCAAAGATCTTATTTCCAAATAAACTCATATTCTAAGGTTGTAAGTGGACAGGAATTTTGGGAGAGACACTACGCAACCCACTACAGAACCTAATGTCTTCATTTGAGGAAGCTGAGGCCTTGAAAATTTAAGTGACTTGCCCAAGATCATAGTTTTATACAATTTAATGTGCATAAACAACATGAGAGAGAGGAGAGACAGGTGCATGGTGTGATTTTCAGAGACCATACACCACTGGACAAACCTTCATAGATCAAGACAAATAAGACCATCCTGCATGAACAAAGTCCAGAGGGAGCCCGCCAAAATATGTTCTGTAACTCCAACCCATTTGTCCCTCCTGGGGAACTGAAGGGAGTAGGTTTTAGCACTACAGAAAAATTATCGAAGCCAGAGAAAGAGCTCAGAGAGCCAGCAGCGTGTTACCAGCCATCTCTTTAACCAAACACACAGTTTGAGAGAAGCCTCCACCTCCAATTTCCTCCCCCTACAATTTCCTCCACTTACAGTTCCAAAACCCTGCCGTGATATTAATCAGAGAAGCACCCAACCTGGCCCACACTTTATGATGTGTGTCTCCGAAACCTCACCAGTTCTCATGGCCAGTTGTAGCTGCTAGGAATTTAAGTGGCAACTTGATCCTTAGCTGTTTCTCCATGATTTTCTGCCTGATTATAAATACTGCTTTGTGAAAATCCAGCCATACCACAGTCTCAGTAGAACTGCATTTTTTTCGAAACTCAGCTTTGCTTCCTGGGCATAAGAGCATCTGTTTCCAGTCAAGAGCCAAGGCGAGCCCGGCTTCCACGTGGCCTGCCACAGAAGGCCCAGCCATGGTACTTAAAACCTCGTGGACCTCAGATAATTGGCCTCCAAACCAAATTCAGCTGCTGGAGCCTGATCAGAAACTGCTGGGTTTCTTTTTTCCTAAGCCGATTTAATTCCCACCCCCAAGCCCTCTGACCTTGTTTCCTTTCATTCTCTGGCCTAATTCCTGGAAAATGGAGTCTGGAAATACCTAGGGTCTACTTGGGTGGGCTCCAAAGCTTCAGGGAGAAGAGATAGGACTGAAGGGTACAAAAGGGATGAAGAGAGAAGCCAGGCACCAAGGCCACATCTTGTGACTCCATTTATAGGAAATGTACCGAATAGGTAAATCCACAGAGACAGCAAGCAGATTGGTGGCTGCCAGGGGCTGGGGGAGATGGAACTGGGAGTGACTACCTCGTGGGTACAGAGTCTCCTTTGAGGGTGATAAAAATGTTTTGGAGCTAGATAGAGGTAATAGTTGCACGACATTGAGAATGTACTGACACTGAATTATATGCTTTAAAATTTTATGGTATTTGAACTTCACCTCAAAAACACAGAAAGAGGGAAGGAAAAAAGAGGGGGTGGAGTAGGATGAGGAAGGAAGCCCTGCAGCTCGAGCAAGAGCTACAGAGATGTTCTAGAACAGAACACAGCTGATACTAAGTTAACCCCTTGCTTTCCAACCCAATGCCTCAGGCTGAATGTCTAGAGCAGTTTCCCTAGGAGCTTTGGCTGAAGAATTGTGCCCTGGTCCAGCTGGTTGGCCCCCTAAAGCTAAGAACGTTCTGCCCCTTCAAAGCATCTGCTCAACCCTGGACTTTTTTCTCTGACAGTGTTTTCAGAGGGAGGTGCCCTCCCTATTTCAGGAGCAGAAAATGAACTCAAGTGTCATGAAGTACAGTGAGGGAAAAATTTTTATTTTTTTAAATTTAGGATTCTCAGCCTTCTTATTCAGAAATACTAAAAATATACATTGCCTTTTCTAAATTAAACGTAATTCCTACTTTGAGCCCCCATCCTGCGTCATAGCAAAAACTTAATTATCTCATTCAGTTCAGTGTCTGGCATTTCCCTTCTCCAGGATACCCCTTGAGTTCCAGGTGCCTTACATCCTGTGAAGATGTTTGCTCCTTGCTGTCTTCATATATTCACGCCAGCTGCTGCGATGGCCTGGACGTCTAGACTACGTTTGCTTTGTCTCTGCAGCAAATCTTCTCCAGGTCTGCAGAGTATACATGTCACAACTCTGCTCCCCCTGGAGGTCTGGGGACACCTGGAGGCCGCTATGCCATGCTGGCACTACAAGAAATAAGGAAGAGGCCAGGCACGGTGGCTCACGCCTGTAATCCCAGCACTTGGGGAGGCCGAGGTAGGTGGATCACCTGAGGTCAGGAGTTGGAGACCAGCCTGGCCAACATGGTGAAACCCTGCCTCTATCAAAAATTTAAAAATGAGCTGGGTGTGATGGTGGGCACCTGTAATTCTAGCTGAAGCAGGAGAATCACTTGAACCTGGGAGGCAGAGGTTGCAGTGAGCCGAGATCACGCCCTTGCACTCCAGCCTGGACAACAAGAGCAAAACTCTGTCTCAAAAACAAAAAAAAAAGAAAGAAAGAAATGAGGTAGAGCTGAGGCTGTTCACCTACTTGTTTGCTACTCTTAGACACACAGAAAGATCATTCTACTGCTCCAACCTTACCCAGGGTATTGGGAACTCTTCAAGGCTGACTCCGACCCAGGATGGAGCAGCTATTTCACCCCTACTTTTTTTTTTTTTTTTTTTTTTTTTTTTTTTTGAGACGGAGTCTCGCTCTGTTGCCCGGGCAGGAGTGCAGTGGCCGGATCTCAGCTCACTGCAAGCTCCGCCTCCCGGGTTCACGCCATTCTCCTGCCTCAGCCTCCCAAGTAGCTGGGACTACAGGCGCCCGCCACGTCGCCCGGCTAGTTTTTTGTATTTTTTAGTAGAGACGGGGTTTCACCATGTTAGCCAGGATGGTCACCCCTACTTCTTTTGTGCCATCTTGTGGCACAGGAAAAGATTCAGGTATGTGCCCCTTTCCTAGGTTCCACCTGCAAAGCGGGCACACGTCTCCTCTCTCCAATTCCCCAAACCTGTATGCAGTCTCTGAAGTGGAATTCAAATATACATTTGACTCAAAAGCTCAGGTACTTCCTCCTACACAACATTACCTTGTTGGAGTGTGTGTGTGTGTCTGTGTGTCAGGGTCTTGCTCTGTCTCCCAGGCTGGAATGCAACGGTGCAATCACGGCTCACTGCAGCCTCGACCTCCCAGGCTCAAGTGATCCTCCCGTCTCAGTCTCCTGCATAGCTAGGACTACAGGCGTGCACCACCACACCCGGCTACCTTGTTGGATTTAATTGGCACCTTAGAAAGATATAAATCTTTTGATAGCAGTTGAGGTAAGGAGACTGTCCTATGTAGTGGAGCCTCAAGAGCATTGTTAATAGGGTGCGAAAACAAACTGCCAAGCAGAAGTTTGTCAGTGTGCCCCTGCCTGCTCTGTGTGCACTACTACACATTTCACCAAAGCTCTGGGGTCCGGATAGGAAGGCCCTGCTGGGAAGAAGTTCACTTGGAAAGTGAAAAAGACACAGGGGTTTATATAAAACTGAATATCTGAATAATTCCAGGCAATGAACAAACCTTGAAAACATGCTAAGTGAAGGAAACCAAACACAAAAAGCCACATATCCATTTATATGATATGTCCACAGTAGGCAAATCCATTGAGACACAAAGCACACTGGTGGTTGCCAGGGACTAGGAGGAAGTAGGAATGGGGGTGACTAATGGGGTTTGGCATTTCTTTTTGGGATGATGAAACTGTTCTGGAATTAGTAGTGATAGTTGTACATCATGAATGTCCTGGAAGTTACTGAGTTACACACTTCATACTTGTAAAAATGGTGAATTACTATGTGAATTTTACCTCCTTAAAAAAAATCCAGGCCAGGCGCAGAGGCTCAACGCCTATAATCTCAGTACTTTAGGAGGCCAAGGCAGGTGGAATGCTTGAGCCCAGGAGTTGGAAACCAGCCTGGGCAACATGGCAAAACCTCATTTCTACAAAAAAAAAATACAAAACTTAGCCAGGCATGGTGGTGCATGCCTGTGGTCCCAGCTACTGGGGGGGCTGAGGTGGGAGGATCACCTGAGCCTGAGGAGGTCGAGGTTGCAGTGAGCTGTGATCTCACCACTGTACTCTAGCCTGGGCAACAGAGTGAGACCCTGTCTTAAAAAAAAAAAAATCAGGATATACTTGGGTTTGGTCATTAAGACCATTTTGTCTCCGATTGGAGGTCTCAGGGAGGGAGGGAATCTACATTGCAGTAGGGTTTAGGGGTATGCTAGCTTTTGTCTTTGGATATGCAGTTCAGGACAGTTTGTCTTTGGATATGCAGTTCAGGACAGTTTTTGTCATCTCCTAGCTTTTGTCTTTGGATATGCAGTTCAGGACAGTTTGTTTAACTCCATCATCTCATCACTTTAAAAATTTTTGATGTATCTAGTTCAGACCCTCCAGCCCTTGATAAGTCTTAACTGGAACAGAAGAAAATTCTGAGATTTGGAATTTTGCTTATTTCCAAACAACTGTGAACGTCTAGAGTTGGAGGCAAAGACTTCTAGTCCCAATAGAAGGCACCAATCTGCTGTCTGGAAAAATCCTTTAGCCCTGTGTCCCTCTCCTTCTAGCCCCCCTGTGAAAGAACACATCATTCTCTAGTCATAATAGTGACCATCGTGGGTTAACCCCTTACTATTTGCCAAGTCTGGTGCTAAGCATTTCATTTAATCTTCATCAAAAAAAAAAAAGAAAGAAAGAAAATGGCAAATGGCGATACAAGGTCTCAATCCGTTAAACATCATTCTAAAGATCACACAGCTAATAAGTGGCAGGACTGGGATTCAAAACCAAAATTGCCTTCAAAGCCCCAATGATATAACCATTATATCATTCTGCCTCTTCCCGATTAACCCTGGTGGCTTTCGCTTAGGGCTCTTATCATTGGTTCCTTGGCTTCTTAGTGCTCTCATATTCAGTGGTGTTGAGATTCTAGGGTGAAAATTGAGGGAGAGGTTCAGGATCTGGTAATATCAGAATAGTTTATCAAACTAGCCCTCCCACATGTAACAATTATCTAATCTGGACAAAATAGTTTAACAAAACAATTGCTTTAAAGCACTCTACAGCAACCAAAAGAAGGCAGAAAGGGAGGGGATCCAACCCTTGAATGAAAGGCAGAAAGCACATTGAGTGAGAGCTGCATTCACTGGCTCTTCCCCTGAAGGTGTGTCCCCGTCTATACCCTGCATGGGGAATACAGTGACTGGAAATTTAGGGAGAAAAATCTTAATCCTAAGTGACGGAACCACGGAAGGGATGCCCTAAAATCTGTGTACCAATTCTCTTCGAATCCTTGGCTGACTGCTAAACAGTTCATACACAGGGTGAGACTAAGTTTCCTAGAGGCAAGAAACTGCAGCAAGACTAAAGAGTCAAACCCTGCCAAAACAGAGAAGCTTTGTAGACACAGTGTCCTTTTTGTTGAAACACTTTCCAGGCCACACCTTAGGAATAAGGACCACATCTTAGAATTTAGGTCTATACCCTAGGAATAAGGACAAAACTGAAAGAGATCCACTCCAATAAAGGCTAAAACTAAGCTTCCACAGGACTAAGGTGGTCTGTCAACGATTTAGCCATCTGCTAGGGCAAAACTTAATGCCTTTCATAGTAAGATAGCAAACTCCAGAGATTCTAAAGTGTGCTACATAGAATAAACGTATAGTATAAGCCAGACACAATGGCACATGTCTGTAATGCCAGCTACTGGGGAAGCTAAGGCAGGAGGATTGTTTGAGCCCAGGAGTTCAAGACCAGCCTGGACAATATAGTAAGGCCTTGGCTCAATTTTTTTAAATTACTTGGCATATGATATGGTTTGGATATTTGTCCCATCCAAATCACATGTGGAAATGTAATCCCCAGTGTTGGAGGTGGGGCCTAGTGGGAGGTGTTTGAGTCATGGGGTGGATCCCTCATGGCTTCGTGCTGTCCTCCCAATAGTGAGTTTTTGAGAGATGTTGTTAAGTATGTGGGCACCTCCCCCGCACTCCCTCTTGCTCCCACTCTTGCAGTATGAGATACCTGTTCCCCCTTCGCTTTCTGCCACAATTGTAAGATTCCTGAGCCCTACCCTACCAGAAGCCAAGCAGATGCTGGCACCATGATTGTACAGCCTGCAGAACCATGAGCCAATTAAATCTCTTTTCTTTATAAATTACCCAGTCTCAGCTATTTCTTTATAGAAAAGCAAGAATGGCCTAATATAGCATACGAATAGCCAGAAAAATATGACAGTCATGAGAATAGTCAATAGAAGCAGACCCAAAGAGGAGTCAGATATTGGAGATAGCAAGGACCTTGAAAAAAATTAGAAAAAAACTTTAAAAATACAGCATAGAAACAGCCAGGAAAATATGACAATACAATCATGTGTCACATAGCAACAGAGGAACCTTATGAGAAATGAATCATTAAGCAATTTTATGTGTGAATATCATCGAGCATACTTAAACAAACCTATATGGTACAGCCTACTACACACCTAGGCTATATGGTATAACCTATCACTCTTAGATTACAAACCTATACAGCATGTTACTATACTGAATGTTGTAGGGAATTATATCACAATGACAAATATTTATGTAGCTAGAAATACCTAAACATAGAAAAGTTACCGTAAAAATATCATATACAAGATTAAAAAATGATACACCTGTAGAGGGAACTTACCATGAATGGAGCTTGCAGGACTGGAAGTTGCTCTAGGTGAGTCAGTGAGTGAGTGGTGAGTGAATGTGAAGGCCTAGGACACTACTGTCCACTACTGTAGACTTTATCAACATTATATTCTTAGGCTGTACTAAATTTATTTTTAAAATATTTTTTCTTCAATAATAAATTAAACTTAGCTTACTATAACTTTTTTCCTTTATAAACTTTTTAACTCTTAATTGTTACAAAATAATGTGTTTGTGCTTAAAATAAGTTTTGCAATAATTATTTTGTAACTAAAGTCATTTCATAAGTAAAATTAATACAAATATAAATAATACAAAATATAAGTGAATACAAAATAATTATTTTTAATTAATAAAAATATTATTAATTATATTATTTAATTACTCAAATTATTTTGTAATAATTTAACTTTAATAAAAAGTTTAAAAAGTAAAAAAATTTAAAATAGATAAAAGCTTATAAGGATTATAAAGAAATATCTTTGTACAGCTGTTGAATGTGTTTGTGTTTTAAGCACAAACATATTCTTTGGTAATAATTATTTGTTATTTATTATAATTTATTACATAAACAAACTGCTATTATTACAAAATAATTAATATTAATTGGTATATTAATTATTATAGTATCAATTATAATCATATAATTATAATATATTAATTATATTAGTACTAATCTTGATTATTAATAATTATTCATTATGTGTTATTTATTACATAAATTGCTGTTATTGATTACAAAATAATTACCAAATAATGTGTTTGTGCTTCATGCACAAAACATAAACAGTTGTACATAAACAGCTGTACAAAAATATTTATAAACCTTACAAGCTTTTATCTATTTTTAATTTTTTTTAATTTTTAAACTTTTTTATTAAAAACTAAGACACAAACACATTAGCCTAGGCCTATACAAGGTCAGGATCAATGTCACTGCCTTCCACCCCCATATCTTGTCCCACTGGAAGGTCTTCAGTGGCAATAACACACACAGCTGTCATCTCCCATGACAACAAATGTCTTCTTCTGGAATAACGCCTAAGAAACCTGCCTGAGGCTCTTCCTGTGGAGGAATCACTGTTTTCAGAAATATGTCTATGGTCATTTACTTGATTTGTTTCATTTTTTCTCACAGATTTGCTTGTAAGAAGATTATGCACTGGCCGGGCGCGGTGGCTCAAGCCTCTAATCCCAGCACTTTGGGAGGCCGAGGCGGGTGGATCACGAGGTCAGGAGATCGAGACCATCCTGGCTAACATGGTGAAACCCCGTCTCTACTAAAAATACAAAAAACTAGCCGGGCATGGTGGCGGGCGCCTGTAGTCCCAGCTACTCGGAGGCTGAGGTGGGAGAATGGCGTGAACCCGGGAGGTGGAGCTTGCAGTGAGCCGAGATCGCGCCACTGCACTCCAGCCTGGGAGACAGAGCGAGACTCCATCTCAAAGAAAAAAAAAAAAAAAGAAGATTATGCACCATTCCTCTCTATTAATGAAAATTTTTCAGTCCCCATGACCAACAGTTTACCTATATAACAAACCTGCACATGTACCTCTGAACCTAAAATAAAAATTATAATAAAAAAAGAAAACTGTTTGGTGTTACCTCCACGCTTCCAAGCTTTTAAAGGAACTTGCTAAGGTCTGCAAAAGCTTGTGCTACAAATCCTTCACTGTCCATTTTCTTGGGGGTTCTTCTTTTTCTTCTCCTGCAGCAAAATGGTTTGGCTGTATCCCCACCCAAATCTCATCTTGAATTGTAGTTCCTATAATCCCCATGTGTCATAGGAGGGACCATCATTGAATAATGGGGGCAGTTTTCCTCATACTGTTGTGATAATGAGTTCTCATGAGATCTGATGGTTTTATAAGGGGCTTCCCCCTTTGCTGTATTCTCATTCTTCTCTCTCCTGCCCACTCCTGAAGAGGTGCCTTCTGCCATGATTGTAAGTTTCCTGAGGCCTCCCAAGCCATGCGGGACTGTGAGTCAATTAAACCTTTTTCCTTTATAAATTACCCGGTCTTGGGCAGTTCTTTACAACAGCGTGAGAACAGACTAATACATGCAGTTTCCTTTTTTCTTGCCTCTTCTTCAGCTATGCATTCCTGTTTCATTTCCAACAACTCCTCCTTAGTCAATTCCTCAAGAACCACCTCTAGGAGCTTCTCAGTGTCATTCTCATCCACACCCAGGTTAAAGCTGTTTGCCATCTCAACCACAAACTTGTTGATTTTTGCAACCTCCTCATCCTTGGCAAATCCTTTGAAGTCATGGAGGAACACTAAGTGTCTTCTTCCTGATGCCATTCACATACTTCTTGGTGACATCACCCCAAGCCCAACCAAGGTTCTTGATGCAATCATACCTGTTGTAATCCTTCCAGAATTGCATCATTGTCATCTCAGTCTCTCCCTCAGGTGCAGCAACAGCCTGGACAAAGGTTTCCTCAAGTAGCAGTCCTTAAAAGCTGATATAACACCTTGATTCATTGGTTCAATCAAAGAGGTGATGTTTGGAGGGAGAGACACTACTTTGGTACTGGGATGAAGATCACCAATAAAAGGATATGTGGGAACACTATAAACAATATGCAAAACTTTGAAAGATATGTTATTCTCTAAATAGTACTTCATTTCACTGGCATAGCAATTCAGGAGTAGCTGGGTCATCTGTGACTTCTTATTGCTCCTGTAGTGTGCTTACTGGTGTGCTTGAAGGCCCTGGCGTTCTTACTGTGCCAGATTACAAAGGATTGCAGGTTTGTGGCCTGCAACATTGCTTCCAAGAAAGACTGTTGTCCTGTCCTTAAAAGCCTTGAAACCTGGCATTGACTTGGCCTCCTTCTAGATAAAAGTCTTTTCAGGCATCCATTTCCAGAATAGGGGGTTTTCATCCATATTGAAGATTTGCTCTGGCAAGTGATTTTCCTCCACAATCAGCCTTTCTAGAGTTTCCAAAAATTCTTCAGCTGCCTTCACATCAGCACGCACAGACTTGCCACTCACTTTCACAATATGTAATGAATTACAATGCTCGAATTGCTTAAATCATGCAGAGCTAGCAATACTTCAACACTGTAGTCAGATCTGGCCTTTTCTCTGAATGTGCAAACAAACTTTGTGCTTTGGCCATGATTGTCATAGTGCTGAGAGGGATACACTGCTGTGCCTGGTCTCCAACCCAGGTCATCAGAAGTTTCTTCATATCTTATAGAGGCACTTCCCAAATTTCTGTTATCTCATTGCCTTCAATGAAGCAAATCCTTTAACAGCTTTCATCACTTTTCTTTTTTCTGAGACAGAGTCTGGCTCTGTTGCCCAGGCTGGAGTATAGTGGCTCAGTCTCAGCTCACTGAACCCTTCACCTCCTGGGTTCAAGTGATTCTCATGCCTCAGCCTCCCAAGTAGCTGGGATTACAGGTGCATGCCACCACACCCAGCTAATTTTTGTATTTTTAGTAGAGATATGGTTTCACCATGTTGGCCAGGCTGGTCTCAAAATCCTGGCCTCAAGTGATCCACCCACCTCAGCCTCCCAAAGTGCTGAGATTACAGGCGTGAGCCACTGCACCCAGCCAGCTTTCGTCACTTTGTTCTTGTCCTTCAAGATCGTAGCTAGGGTCGATGGGGCATGCCTTTCTGGCAAGAAATAACCATCACTGATCTTCCACTTTCATAGCACTTAATCATTTTTAAAATTTTTTTTTTTTTATTTTTTTTTTTAGAGACAGGGTCTCACTATGTTACCCAGACTGGTCTTGAACTCCTGGCCTGAAGCCATCCTTCCACCTCAGGTTCTTGAAGTGCTGGGGTTATAAGAATGTGCCTGTCCCTTAATTAATCACTTTTAATTTCATTTCCAGATCAGTTACTCACTGTGGCCTCCTACTGACAACATTAGCAGGATATCTTGTATGCTTAGGGACCCACAATGAAAAAACAAAATGAGATTAAATCACATACAAGAGAAAATTGTGCAATCAAGATATACGATTATGTATATCACAATACAATAAAACACAAGATACATGAAGCTGCTGCTGGTGTAACACAGCATACCATTTTACAGTAAAATTGTTTTTCACAACTAGAAGATGTACATGATAAAATAGCAATAAAAGTATAGTATAGTTACATCTTTATCAGGTATTACATACTGTACATAATTGTATGCACTATAATTTTATATCACTGCCAGCACAGTAGGTTTACACCAGCATCACCACAAACACCTGAGTAATGCATTGTGTGAGGACATTATGATGACCACAGTGTTACTAGGTGACAGGAATTTTCCAGCTCCATTATAATTTTATGGGACCACTGTCATATGTGGTCCATAACTGACTAAAACGTCATTATGTAGTGCATAACTAAATGTTTTTTAATCTTATAGGAAAAGATTAATGTGACAGAAGAAGAACTGGTGAATCATAAGGGAAATAAGAAAACTCTAAAAAGTAAGCCAAATGTAAATCCAAAAATTGAAAAATATAGCAATTGAACTTAAAAATTCATGACTGAATAACAGCATATTGGATACTCTGAAAGTATAAGAGAAAAAAGTTTGATATAAATTATTCAAACTGAACCATAAAGAAAAAAATGTTTTTAATATGAACAGAGCATCAATGGGACAACCTAAAGTAGTCTGACATATGCATCAGAGTCTCAGAAGAAGAGAGAGAAAAAATAACTGCAGGAATGATGGCCAAAAATTTTGCAAATTCAATAGAAAAAATTTCAGTCAAGAGATTCAAGCCAGGTACAGTGGCTTATGCCTGTAATACCAGCACTTTGGGAGGCCAAGGAGGGGGAATTACTTGAGGCCAGCCTGGCCAACATGGCAAAACCCCCTCTCTACAAAAAGTTAGTTAGGTGTGGTGGCACACGCCTGTAATCCCAACTACTCAGGAGGCTGAGGCATGAGAATTGCTTGAACCTGGGAGGCAGAATTTGCAGTGAGCCGACATCGTGCCACTGCACTCCAGCCTGAGTTACAGAGCAAGACTCTGTCTCAAAAAAAAAAAAAGAGATTCAAGAAACTCAGAAAGTACCAAAAATATGGTAAATACAAAGAAAACCATGTCTAGGCACATCATAATCAAATTACTGATGACTAAAGATAAAGAAAAATTATAAACATATCCAGAGAAAAAGATAAATTACATACTGAGGAATAACTTAATCATCAGAAACAGTGGAGGCCAAAAAAACAATCAGATAGCATTTTTTAAATGCTTAGAAAAAAGGGAGGGGCCCACTCCTGCAACACCTGTGGAAAACTTACACACACATAAAAATTACTTTCTTCATCCATCTGCTCCCAATATAGAAATGTTTTATATTGTATCATTTATACAAAAGCAGCTCTGAGCTTTTTGTCTAAGTCCCAGTTCTACAAGTGAATTAGCCATGTGCCATTTAACCTCCCTGAACCCAAGCCCTCACCTGTAAATGCAGATGATAATAGCATCTATACTTCACAGGGTTACTGTGAAAATTAAACGAAATTACAGATGTGTATTCGTCCATTCTCGTGCTGCTAAAAAGGCATACCTGAGACTGGGTAATTTATTAAGGAAAGAGGTTTAATTGATTCATAGTTCAGCATGGCTGGGGAGGCCTCAGGAAATTTACAATCATGGCAGGAGGGGAAGGAACATGTCCTTCTTCACATGGCAGCAGAAGAAAGAAGTGCCAAGCCAAAAGGGGAAAAGCCCCATATAAAACCATGAGATCTCATGAGAACTCACTCACTATCATGAGAAGAACATGGAGGGAACCGCCCCCATGATTCAATTACCTACCCCTGGGTCCCTCCCACAACACATGGGGATCATGGGAACTACAATTCAAGATGAGATTTGGCTGGGGACACAGTCAAACCATATCAAGATGTAAAGTCCTTTAGCATAGGACCAGTCCTAGCCCAATATACAATGTGCTAGAGACCACATGGTGGCAGAGGATAGAGAAGAAAATGTGGCCTGTGCCTCCCAAAGACCTTTCCAAGTAGCCAGGCAATCAAGCTGTATAGCCAGGGAGATGGGATATTCTGATACACTGAGACCTTGATCACAAGCATCTCTTTGATAGGTGAATGGGACCACATCTGAGCTACCTAGATAGAGAATGAAGGAACGCAAGGTAACACCCCAGATTAAAGTTAGAAGCTGTTACTAAAACTAAGAAGAATGGAAGCAGGAAGGCAAACAATAAGTGTTCACCCTGGGCTCCAAACTGTGATCCAAAGATGGATCACAGTTTTTCCTGCAGGAGCTCTTGAATTAGGAAACAAGTCGGTAGAGAGGCAGAATACAAGGCACTAGGCATTAGGACAGAAGGATGCACCAGTTATAAAGAGGCTAAAAGTGAGAGGAGAAAGTGATGGCCAGGAAAAGCTTCCTGGAAAAACTAAAATTAGAAGTGAATATTGGGGGACAAGTTGGAGTTCACAGACAAGGAAGAGGAAAAAAAAAATTGTCAGGCAAGTGAGAAGAGACCTGGAATAGGGGGCGGTAGATGAGGCAGTAGAGAGAAGCAGCAGACCATGCCCGGCCATGCCCAGCCTTGTAAGGCATGCTAAGCAGTGCTAAGGAATTTGACTTTTTCCTCTAATGAGTAGCTTTCAAAGTTTATTTGCGTTTGTTTCTGTTTTTTTTTTACCAAGACCCATAATAATAAAAGTATTTAACATGGCCACCTGGACCACACACGTATGTATATACACATCATAAATACATAGACATATCCTAGCCTGACCAACATGGTGAAACCCCATCTCTACTAAAAGTACAAAAATTAGCCAGGCGTAGTGGTGGGCACCAGCTACTCAGGAGGCTGAGGCAGGAGAATCGCTTTAACCTGGGAGGTGGAGCATGCAATAAGCCAAGATCACACCACTGCATTCCAGCCTGGGCAAGAGAGTGAGACCCTGTCTAAAAAAAAAAAAAAAAAAAAAAAAACATAGAAATATGTATGTATAAGTCTCAAATGTAACCACTTTGGAAAATTGTTTGGGAGTTTTCATAGTTATCATATATGTACCCTGTGACCCAGAAAATTATTCTTGATAGTATTGAGTGGATATGTCCACAAAAGAATTGAGTGGATATGTCCACAAAAAGACATGTACAAGAAGCCAGGCCCATAGTGGCACATGCCTGTAGTCCCAGCTACTCAGGAGACTGAGGCAAAAGGACCCTCTCAAGCCCTGGAGTTCAAGGTTACAGTGAGCTATCATCATGGTACTGTACTGTACTCTAGCCTGGGCAACACCATCTATAAAAAAAAATAAAATAAAATTTAAATGTAAAAAGGACATGTACAAGAGCTTTGTTCATAGTAGCCAAAAATTTGAGAAACGGCCCACATGTCCATCAACAGGAGAACTGGATCATTAAATTCTGGTGTGTGTATACAATGAAATAAAACAGTGAAAATGGACAAACTACGTCTATCTGCATCATCATGAATGCATCTCATGGACATAATGTTGAGCCAAAGACCCAAACCCCAAAAAGTATACATTCTTAGATTCCATTTACATGGAGTTCAAGAACAGGCCAAACTAACTGATGGTTATAGCAGTCAGAATAATGATTGACTAGGAAGGGGCATGAGGCCCTTTTGGGGTACCAAAGGTACCAAATACATTGTATATATTGACTTAAATGAGAGTATGCATAAGTAAAAATTCATAAACCTGTACCCTTAAGACTTGTGCACTTTACTGGATACATGTTACACCCAATACAAAGTTGTTTAAAATCATCACGTATTTGACAGCATGTCAAAACTCTCCTAAATCACATGTCAAATATGGTGTCTCAAATTCCCACTTAGAATATATACTTAATATTTTTTAAACTCTGAAATAAATGTTTCACAGAGCAATAATTACATGTGATTCAGGCTGGCATTCAGCCTATTAAATAGTTTAAATTCTGGTTACAACTCACTAAATTGATTCTACAGCCCACAAATAGCGTCATAACTCATTATTGAAAAACACAGTTCTAAACACTAGGAAGCCATTAAAGGGTTTTAAGAGGAGAGGCATGAACAGGATAGTGTTTTAGAAAGCTCTCTCTTGGGCAGTGTGGAAGATGGATTCAAGGCAAAGTCTGAGCCAGGGGATCTGGTGAGGAGGCCATTAGAGGACAGGGCCTGGAGCCAGATCCTTTAGGTCACGGGTTTTTGCCTGTCCCTTTGGGCCTCTGCAATGCCCTCTCAGTCTTCATCACACCTGGCCCCTGGTGTCCCACATGGTGTCATCCCCACTAGTTCTGCAGGTGAAGGCATTCCCCACTGGGAGTGGCTGGCTGGGAAGAATTGCATGTATTACAAGAGTGTGGGGCAGAAACCTTCCCTTCCTGTCTCTTCCCAACAAGCAGTGGTTGCCCCATGAATACTATTAGAGACATTGGTGTGGGGAAGAGCTAACAAGGAAAGAAAGCAACTTGTGTGCCTATTCTTTCTGGGCACTATGAAAGTCACTTTATGTGTGTTATCCCATTCATCCTTACAACCACCCTTTTTGTTTTGTTTGTTTGTTTTGAGATGGGTCTCACTCTGTCACCCAGGCTGGAATGCAGCAGTGGCACAATCATGGCTTATTGCAGCCTCGACCTCAGGTGATCCTCCCACCTCAGCCTCTTGAGTTGCTAGGACTCCAGGCACACACCACCATGCCCAGATAAATTTTTGTATTTTTTGTAGAGATAGGGTTTCACCATGTTGCCCAGGCTGATCTTGAACTCCTGGGCTCAAGCTATCCTCCTGCCTCAGCCTCTTAATACAAACACTCTTTAGAATACCGTTATCTCCAAGGATAAAGTGAGACTCAGAGAGGTAGCACCACACACACATCCCGCAGCTGGTACGTGATAAAGCCAGGCCTAGAATCCAGGTCTGTGGATGCAGTGGCTCACCTCTGAATCCTGACACTTTGGGGGCTGAGGTGTGAGGGTCACTTGAAGCCAGGCATTTAAGACATAGCTGGACAACACAGCAAGACCCTGCCTCTATACATTCCTTTTTTTTTTTTTTTGCCAAGTGTGGTGGCATGCTCCTGTGGTCCCAGCTACTTGGGAGACTGAGGCAGGAAGATCCCTTGAGCCCAGGAGTTTGAGATTACAGTGAACTATGATTACGCCACTGCACTACAGCCTAGGCAAAAGAGGCTCTGTCCCTTAAAAAAAAAAAAAAAATTCCCCGTGGCTGGGTGTAATCCCAGCGCTATGAAGGACTGAGGCAGGAGGATTGCTTGAGGCCAGGAATTTGAGACCAGCCTGGGCAACATAGTGAGACCCAGTATCTACCAAAAATAAAACAAGAGTTTAGGTCTGCCTGACAAAACAGATTTAAGCTCTTTCTCAACAAGAGGCCTAACAATGTGAGTATATCCTGTCTTAGTTTGGGTTGCTGGCTGGAGAAGAGGGGCCTTGTTTGTGCATGTGGCCGGTTCGTGGATGTGCCCATGGGCTCTGTGAAATCTTTCAGGGACGGTAGAGACACTTCAACTCTGCAGCCTGCTGTCTGAGTGGCACTGAGATTTCACACACTCTGTTGAAGTGTGGTAACTTATGACTTTTCCCCACATCTTTAATCCTTTTCTCAGCTAAGCCTAAGTGCAATAAGTCTCAAGGATCCAGGACCCAGCACTGGCAACTTCGGTGGTTGCTCTTTTACCCCATCTCCTTGGCCAGGGATAACAGGCCATGTGATGGACAGCCGGAAGTCTGGAAGCTCAAGAGAAGTGGAGGTCTGGAAGGACCATATCCCTGGAGACCAGGCCCAGGCTGACCTAGCAACCATCCTTATATTGGCACATGAGTGTCACAAATGAGAGGAAGCTGCCAAAATGTCTTGGCTCTGAGCTAAGCACTATATTTCTTTCTAGTCACCCCCCAGAGAATTCTAGAAGGAGAAGAGGATACTAGTTGGAAGTCCTGAGGTCATTCTAAGCTGGGGCTATCTGAAGGAGGATGCTGAGAATGAGTTGTCTCAGCTGAGGTTGGACTTTGTAAACCAAAAATAAAGCTCTAAGCCTTTCAACCAACTGAATGGACCCCTCCTCTCTGCCAAGGGCTTTCCAAAGTTAACCTGAAAAAGTAGTTCAGGACATCATGGGAAGTAGGGGTCAGATATGCCTTATTATATCCTCCTTCCTTTGGAATTCAGGCACAGCTGATCAGCATTCACATCAAAACTCAGAAGTTAAGACTGACAAAAAGAGACTTTTCTTTAGCAATAAGACATCAAATTCCAGCCTGACTCTAGTATAGTATCACATGATAGATAGCAGGCCCTGAAAGAAACTAAAGTATTTTACCCCAAAATATATTTATTTGACATTTTTTGAAACGGCCCTGCAAAGCTATCTCTTGAGGGGAAGATCTGCATTCTGTAAAGAAGCCCCTTCCCTTTCCAGGTTGTTTCCCTGATCCAGGAGAAAGTTAACGAAGAATCTGAACTTTTTTAGGTCTGGCAAGAGCTCTGAAGCCTACTACCTGGAGGCTTTATCTGCATGATGAAACCTTGGTCTTCACAACCCCTTATCTTAACCCAGACATCTCTTTCTATTGATTCCAGGTCTTTGGGTAATCCTTATTTTTTTTTTATACTTTAAGTTCTAGGGTACATGCGCAAAATGTGCAGGTTTGTTACATATGTATACATTTGCCCTAATGGTTTGCTGCACCCATTAACTTGTCATTTACATTAGGTATTTCTCCTAATGCTATCCCTCCCCCATCCCCCAACCCCATGACAGGCCCCATTGTGTGATGTTCCCTGCCCTGTGTCCAAGTGTACTCATTGTTCAGTTCCTACCTATGAGTGAGAACATGTAGTGTTTGGTTTTCTGTCCTTGTAATAGTTTTCTGAGAATGATGGTTTCCAGCTTCATCCATGTCCCTACAAAGGACACGAACTCATCCTTTTTATGGCTGCATAATATTCCATGATGAATATGTGCTACATTTTCTTAATCCAGTCTGTCATTGATGGACATCTGGGTTAGTTCCAAGTCTTTGCTATTGTGAATAGTGCCGCAATAAACATACGTATGCATGTGTCTTTATAGTAGCATGATTTATAATCCTTTGGGTATATACCCAGTAATGGGATCGCTGGGAAAAATGGTTTTTCTAGTTCTAGATCCTTGAGAAATCGCCTCACTGTCTTCCATAATGGTTGAACTAGTTTACAGTCCCACCAATGGTGTAAAATTGTTCCTATTTCTCCACATCCTCTCCAGCACCTGTTGTTTCCTGACTTTATAATGATTGCCATTCTAACTGGTGTGAGATGGTATCTTATTGTGGTTTTGATTTGCATTTCTCTGATGACCAGTGATGATGAGCATTTTTTCATGTGTCTGTTGGCTGCATAAATGTCTTCTTTTGAGAAGTGCCTGCTCATATCCTTTGCCCACTTTTTGGTGGGGTTGATTTTTTCTTGTAAATGTGTTTAAGTTCTTTGTAGATTCTAGATATTAGCCCTTTGTCAGATGGGTAGATTGCAAAAATTTTCTCCCATTCTGTAGGTTGCCTGTTCACTCTGATGGTAGTTTCTTTTGCTGTGCAGAAGCTCTTTAGTTTAATTAGATCCCATTTGTCTATTTTGGCTTTTATTGCCATTGCTTTTGGTGTTTTAGTCATGAAGTCCTTGCCCATGCCTATGTCCTGAATGGTATTGCCTAGGTTTTCTTCTAGGGTTTTCATGGTTTTAGGCCTAACATTTAAGTCTTTAATCCATCTTGAATTAATTTTTGTATAAGGTGTAAGGAAGGGATCCAGTTTCAGCTTTCTACATATGGCTAGCCAGTTTTCCTGGCACCATTTATTAAATAGGGAATCCTTTCCCCATTTCTTGTTTCTGTCAGGTTTGTCAAAGATCAGATGGTTGTAGATGTGTAGTGTTATTTCTGAGGCCTCTGTTCTGTTCCATTGGTCTATATCTCTGTTTTGGTACCAGTACCACGCTGTTTTGGTTACTGTAGCCTTGTAGCATAGTTTGAAGTCAGGTAGCATGATGCCTCCAGCTTTGTTCTTTTTGCTTAGGATTGTCTTGGCAATGCAGGCTCTTTTTTGTTTCCATATGAACTTTAAAGTAGTTTTTTCCAATTTTGTGAAGAAAGTCATTGGTTGCTTGATGAGGATGGCATTGAATCTATAAGTTACCTTGGGGAGTATGGCTATTTTCATATTGATTCTTCCTATCCATGAACATGGAATGTTCTTCCATTTGTTTGTGTCCTCTTTTATTTCACTGAGCAGTGGTTTGTAGTTCTCCTTGAAGAGGTCCTTCACATCCCTTGTACATTGGATTCCTAGGTATTTTATTCTCTTTGAAGCAATTGTGAATGGAAGTTCACTCATGATTTGGCTGTTTGTCTGTTATTGGTGTATAAGAATGCTTGTGATTTTTGCACATTGATTTGGTATCTTAAGACTTTGCTGAAGTTGCTTATCAGCTTAAGGAGATTTTGGGCTGAGATGATGGGGTTTTCTAAATATACAATCATGTTATCTGCAAACGGGGAAAATTTGACTTCCTCGTTTCCTAATTGAATACCCTTTATTTCTTTCTCTTGCCTGATTGCCCTGGCCAGAACTTCCAACACTATGTTGAATGGGAGTGGTAAAGGGGGCATCCCTGTCTTGTGCCAGTTTCAAAGGGAATGCTTCCAGTTTTTGCCCATTCAGTATGATACTGGCTGTGAGTTTGTCATAAATAGCTCTTATTATTTTGAGATAAGTTCCATCAATACCTAGTTTATTGAAAGTTTTTAGCATGAAAGGCTGTTGAGTTTTGTCAAAGGTCTTTTCTGACTCTATTAAGATAATCATGTGGTTTTTGTCGTTGGTTCTGTTTATGCGATGGATTACGTTTATTGATTTGCATATGTTGAACCAGCCTTGCATCCCAGGGATGAAGCCAACTTGATCTTGGTGGATAAGCTTTTTGATGTGCTGCTGGATTCTGCTTGTCAGTAATTTTTTAGGATTTTCGCATCAATGTTCATCAGGGATATAGGTATAAAATTCTCTTATTTGTTATGTCTCTGCCAGGCTTTGGTATCGGGATGATGCTGGCCTCGTAAAATGAGTTAGGGAGGATTCCCTCTTTTTCTGTTGATTGGAAGAGTTTCAGAAGGACTGGCACCAGCTCCTCTTTGTACCTCTGGTAGAATTCGGCTGTGAATCCGTCTGGTCCTGGACTTTTGTTTGGTTGGTAGGCTATTAATTATTTCCTCAATTTCAGAGCCTGTTATTGGTCTATTCAGAGATTCAGCTTCTTCCTGGTTTAGTCTTGGGAAGGTGTATGTGTCCAGGAATTTATCCATTTCTTCTAGATTTTCTAGTTTATATGCATATAGGTGTTTACAGTATTCTCTGATGGTAGTTTGTATTTCTGTGGGATCAGTGGTAATAGCCCCTTTATCGTTTTTTATTGCGTCTATTTGATTCTTCTCTCTTTTCTTCTTTATTAGTCCTGCCAGCAGTCTATCAATTTTGTTGATCTTTTCAAAAAACCAACTCCTGGATTCATTTATTTTTTGAGAGGTTTATCGTGTCTCTGTCTCCTTCAGTTCTGCTCTTAGTTATTTCTTGCCTTCTGCCAGCTTTTGAATTTGTTTGCTCTTGCTTCTCTAGTTCTTTTAATTGTGATGTTAAGGTGTCGATTTTAGATCTTTCCTGTTTTCCCTTGTGGGCATTTAGTGCTACAAATTTCCCTGTACACACTGCTTTAAATGTGTCCCAGAGATTCTGGTACATTGTGTCTTTGTTCTCATTGGTTTCAAAGAACATCTTTATTTCTGCCTTCATTTCATTATTTACCCAGTAGTCATTCAGGAGCAGGTTGTTCAGTTTCCACAGAGTTGTGCAGTTTTGAGTGAGTTTCTTAGTCCTGAGTTCTAATTTGATTGCAGTGTGGTCCGAGAGACAGTTTCTTGTGATTTCTGTTCTTTTACATTTGCTGAAGAGTGCTTTACTTCCAACTATGTGGTCAATTTTGGTATAAGTGTGATGTGGTGCTGAGAAGAAGGTATATTCTGTTGATTTGGGGTGGAGAGTTATGTAGATGTCTGTTAGGTCGGCTTGATGCAGAGCTGAGTTCAAGTCCTGATATCCTTGTTAACCTTCTGTCTCGTTGATCTAACATTGACAGTGGGGTGTTAAAGTCTCCCATTATTATTGTGTGGGAGTCTAAGTCTCTTTGCAGGTCTGTAAGGACTTGCTTTGTGAATCTGGGTGCTCCTATATTGGGTGCATATGTATTTAGGATAGTTAGCTCTTCTTATTGAATTGATCCCTTTACCATTATGTAATGGCCTTGTCTCTTTTGATATTTGTTGATTTAAAGTCTGTTTTATCAGAGACTAGGATTGCAACCCCCGCTTTTTTTTTTTTCTTTCCATTTGCTTGGTAGATCTTCTTCCATCCCTTTATTTTGAACCTATGTGTGTCTCTGCAGGTGAGATGGGTCTCCTGAATACAGCACACTGATGGGTCTTGACTCTTTATCCAATTTGCCAGTCTGTGTCTTTTAATTGGGGCATTTAGCCCATTTACATTTAAGGTTAATATCGTTATGTGTGAATTTGATCCTGTCATTATGATGTTAGCTGGTTATTTTGCCCATTAGTTGATGCAGCTTCTTCCTAGCATCAATGGTCTTTACAATTTGGCATGTTTTTGCAGTGGCTGATACCGGTTGTTCCTTTCCATGTTTAGTGCTTCCTTCAGCAGCTCTTGTAAGGCAGGCCTGTGACAAAATCTCTCAGCATTTGCTTGTCTGTAAAGGATTTTATTTCTCCTTCACTTATGAAGCTTAGTTTGGCCGGATATGAAATTCTGGGTTGAAAATTCTTTTCTTTAAGAATGTTAAATATTGGCCCCCACTCTATTCTGGCTTGTACGGTTTCTGCCAAGAGATCTGCTGTTAGTCTGATGGGCTTCCCTTTGTGGGTAACCAGACCTTTCTCTCTGGCTGCCCTTAGCATTTTTTCCTTCATTTCAACTTTAGTGAATCTGACAATTATGTGTCCCGGGGGTGCTCTTCTCGAGGAGTATCTTTGTGGTGTTCTCTGTATTTTCTGTATTTGAATGTTCACCTGCCTTGCTAGGTTGGGGAAGTTCTCCTGGATAATATCCTGAAGAGTGTTTTCCAGCTTGGTTCCATTCTCCCCACCACTTTCAGGTACACCAATCAAACGTAGATTTGTTCTTTTCACTTAGTCCCATATATCTTGGAGGCTTTGTTCATTTCTTTTTACTCTTTTTTCTCTAAACTTCTCTTCTCTCTTCATTTCTTTAATTTGATCTTCAATCACTGATACCCTTTCTTCCACTTGATCGAATCAGCTACTGAAGCTTGTGCATGCGTCGTATAGTTCTTGTACCATAGTTTTCAGCTCCATCAGGTCATTTAAGGTCTTCTCTACACTGTTTATTCTAGTTAGCCATTCATCTAATCTTTTTTCAAGGTTTTTATCTTCCTTTCGATGGGTTCGAACATCCTCTTTTAGGTCAGAGAAGTTTGTTTGTTATTAATGACCTTCTGAAGCCTATTTCTGTCAACTCATCAAAGTCATTCTCCATCCTGCTTTGTTCTGTTGCTGATGATGAGCTGCAATCCTTTGGAGAAGGAGGAGAGGCTCTGGTTTTTAGAATTTTCAGCTTTTCTGCTCTGGTTTCTCCCCATCTTTGTGGTTTTATCTACCTTTGGTCTTTGATGATGGTGACCTACAGATGGAGTTTTGGTGTGGATGTTCTTTTTGTTGATGTTGATGCTATTCCTTTCTGTTTGTTAGTTTTCCTTCTGACAGTCAGGTCCCTCAGCTGCAGGTCTGTTGGAGTTTGCTGGAGGTTCACACCAGACCCTGTTTCACCAGCAGAGGCTCCAGAACAGCAAATATTGCAGAACAGCAAGGATCCCTGATCCTTCCTCTGGAAGCTTTGTCTCAGAGGGGCACCCGGCTGTCTGAGGTGTCAGTCGACCCCTACTGGGAGGTGTCTCCAAGTTACGCTACACGGGGGTCAGGGACCCACTTGAGGAGGCTGTCTGTCCGTTCTCAGAGCTCAAATACCATGCTGGGAGAACCACTGCTCTCTTCAGAGCTGTCAGACAGGGACATTTAAGTCTGCAGAAGTATCTGCTGCCTTTTGTTCAGCTATGCCCTGCCCCCAGATGTGGAGTTCACAGAGACATGTTGGCCTCCTTGAGCTGTGGTGGGCTCCACCCAGTTCGATCTTCCTGGCTGCTTTGTTTACCAACTCAAGCCTTAGCAATGGCGGACACCCTCCCCCAGCCAGGCTTGCTGCCTTGCAGTTCGATCTCAGACCAGCAGTGAGCAAGGCTCCACGGGCGTGGGACCCACTGAGCCAGGCACAGGATATAACCTCCTGGTGTGCTGTTTGCTAAAACCATTAGAAAAGTGCAGTGTTTAGGTGCTGTGTCCCAATTTTCCTGGTACAGTCTGTCAAGGCTTCCCTTGGCTAGGAAAGGGAAATCCCCCGACCCCTTGCGCTTCCTGGATGAGGTGATGCCCCCGCCCTGCTTCGGCTCGCCTTCCATGGGCTGCACCCACTTTCTGGCAAGTCCCAGTGAAATCAACCAGGTACCTCAGTTGGAAATGCAGAAATCACCTGTCTTCTGCGTCAGCCATGCTGGCAGCTGCAGACCAGAGCTGTTCCTATTCGGCCATCTTGGAATGGACACCCTGAGAGCTGTCTTTGGATAATAATTCTTTTAACAGATTGCCAATCAGAAAATCGTTGAATCCATCTATGACCTGGAAGCCCCTGCTCCACCCCCACCTTCAAGTTCTTCCACCTTTCCCTACTACACCAGTGTACCGATGTGCATCTTACATGTATTGACTGATGAATTATGTCTCCCTAAAATGTATAAAACCAAACTATAGCCTGACCACTCTGGGCACATGTTCTCAGGATCTCCTGGTGCTGTGACACTCATATTTGGCTCAGAATAAATCTCTTCAAATATTTTACAGAGTTTGACTCTTCTTGTTGACAACTTCCAGTTCTCTCTCATTCTCTCTGTCTCTCTCTTTCACCCTCTCTGTCTCACACACACACACACACACAACACACACATACACAAGCCAACCCAATCATCGTTATCTTTGTACCCTGAGAGGCAATTCCAGAGGACTGCATGACTTGGGTTCCCTCGCCAGCTGGAAGCCCAACTTGTTCTCCTAGTATCCTTGCCTACTCAGGGAGGCTCTAGCCAGCCCCTTGCCTTTAGACAATTCTAGGAAGGTGCAGGCATCTGTTCCAGGTCACCCCTAAACTTCAGAAGATGCTTGTCACATTCTCCCCAGTGGTTCTCAGAGAGCCCTTCTCTTCACTTAAGGTATGTGTGGCAGGGGAAAACACACAGTAGTTAAATAAGTTCCTGCTATTAGTCCTCTCTCCATCCTCAACCAGGCTCTTTTAGATCCTTAAAGGACCAGGTTTTCTAGGTCCCCATTTAGCATAGTCTGCATAGCTTGTCTAGCACCTCCCTTTGGAAATCGAGGGTTCTTAACACCTTTTGTTCTCAGCTACATGGGTACTTATGAGTAAGATAAGCAGAATATTAGAAAATCAAGAATACTATTACCCCTCCCTCACCTTTTTAAATTTTTTCTTTTTTTCCCAGAAATATGCTTACCCACACCTTCCTTGTTTGTTTTTTTTGGGTTTTTTTTGTTTTTTTTGTTTTTGTTTTTTTTGCATATCTGAATGTAGTGGATAAATTCTACCTTCCAACACACACACACACACACACACACACGCACACACGCACATACACAAAACAAACAGCTGAAAGCAGAATCTAAGAGGTGTTATCTCTACTAATATCATCTGAGCCTAAAATACCCTGTCACAGTTCCCCTGTGAAGACATTCAGCCTGGGTATGGTGAAATTTTGCAGGCCTGGGGTCCATTTGGCCCCCTTTAGCTGTATTTGTATGCATTCACTTTGTTGTGGGACTGTGGAAGACAGCCTGTTTCCTCAATTCTAAGCTCTCAGGGGCACCTCACAATGAAGTAGTAGTTCCCTGATAATTACAGTAGAATAACTCCAAAAAAGGAACTTCCGGCCATAATCTCTCTGTGTCTGTGACTCCCCAAGGGTCATCACTGGGTCTGAACTTGAATCACTGAGTCCTGGCATGATCTGAGCAAATAACCAGGCAAAACTGGCTATCTTCAATGAATGTCTTTCCCTTGGCAGCACTAATGGCTCACAGTTCACGGAGCCCTTCCCCACACCTGGCCTTATCTCAGTCCTGCATGGAATCTCCGTGAGTGGAATATTCCCAGTCTGTGGGCAAACTGAAGATGTTAATTTTAGGCCTATTTAGGTTTTTCATCAACCAAACTGAATGCAATGCAAGGTCCCCTGATTGTTCGTCCATCCCATTTTTCCCCATTGGAAACTTACCTACTCATAGTAATAGCCATTCTCCCCTCCCCATCTCGGCAACTTTGGGAAATAATCCAAGACCCGCCCCCAACCCCACCCTTCTGCCTTCTCAGGGAAAGTCCTCATTAATCATTTGCTCCTTTCCTCCTCCAGCAGCCCCAATCTCTATCTCTCTCTTCTCAATCTCTCTCCCCACCTCCTCCCTGTTCCCTCTCCCCCTCTATACCCCCACCTCTGGATTTTCCTAGTCACCTAGGGCATATCATTAGAATGATGCCAAGTTAGACATATGGACATAAAATAGAAGGAAGGAAGAGAAAAGAGGGAAGGAGGGCAGGAGGAGGAAGGAGGAAGGAGGAAAGAAAAGGAGAAATAAATGGGGGAGATGGAACTGGCTTTCCCCACAAGAAACCAGCCCACTTGCATTTCTTCTGACTTGACACCCATGCCAGCTATTGCCTTAATCTCTCTTCTTCACAGCCAAGCATTTTTGGGAAAAGGTCTATATTTGTCTCTATTTCCTCACCTCCCATTTATTTCTCAAGTCAGTGCAATCTGGCTTCTGTCCCCTTCTCTCCACTAAAACTGATCTAAGTTCACCAGAGAGCATCTACCTGAAAATGCTAATCGACTAATAGACTGGAAAAAAAAAGCTGGTTTCTGCTGGGCATATGGTCCTGAGGATGGCTCACTACACATAGCTCAAGAGTGTCCTTTCTCTAGCCTCTGGCCTCTCCCTTTGGCAGGCTACACCCTCCCTCTCTATCTTATTTTCTTACTCCCTCCACTAACCCTTAAATAATGGAGCCACTTCCCAAGCTTCCTTTATTCCTTACTCTATTAACTCCCTTAGGGAAATGACATTCAAATCTACCATCCAACCACCAACCTCAGCACCCTGCCCAAATGACATCATAACAACAACAATGAATGTTTATTAACAGATACCAGGTGCCCATGCTATGCCAGCCTTCCAACAGCCTTTGAAGCAGATAATTATTCAGATTTCATACATGTGAAAACTGAGACACTGACAACTTCAGGGATTAGCCCAAGGTCACATGACCATGAAGAGGCTGCTCTTAAAGTCCAGACTCATGACCACTCTGGTTTCTGGCAACGTGATAAACACGGGCTGCTGGCTCCTTCCCCTTTGTCCAATTCTGGAGAAATCATGAAGGTGCCTGGAAGGTTCATGAATCTGAGGAAACGATATAAAAACTATTATCTCCTGGGCAGCCAGAAGATGGTTGGGTCCCAATGTAGGATGGAAAACAGCTCAGAAAATAAGAGGGCAGGCAGGCACCAATTCAGGAATTTTAGAGACACTGTAAGGGATTTTAGAGATACTCTTTTCCCTCCCCCATTTCCATGGTTGGGGGCATGGGATGGGGAGGAATTGCATGCCTATCAGGGCTTCAAGAGTAGAGAACAGCAGGTATACACAGAATGCCTGGCTCTGGCCACTCCTCCTCATACCCTTAGCCAAGGAGACAAGGAGATTTCAGCCAAAAAAATGACAGCTCTTAGAAACAGCAGTGTCCAATGGTAAAGCACAGCAAGGCCTCCCAGGGATAGGGAAATAAGCAGGCCTGGGTTCAGGCTGCAAGGCCAGAGATCACCCGAGGCCCACATCCTGCTGCACATACTCACATGCTCAACACTGCCAAACACAAGCCATGGCCCACCCTTCCCCATCCCTGCATGCCCCTGGACACATATTACCAGACAGGTGAGACACCCAGGGGAAGGCTAGTGTGTCTGGGCTCATAAAGTAAAATAACATCTGAGTGGGAGAAACACTATTTAAAAAGTCAAAAGGATGGAAAATAAGCAATGGAGACTGGGCCCAGTGGCTCATGCCTGTAATCAAAACACTTTGGGAGGCTGAGGTGGGAGGATCCCTCAAGCTCAGGAGTTTGAGACCAGCCTGGGCAACATAGCAAGACCATCTCTACAAAAAATTTAAACTAAGGCCAGACATGGTGGCTCATGCCTGTAATCCCAGCACTTTGGGAAGCCAAGGCAGGTGGATCATCTGAGGTCAGCAGTTCCAGACCCAGCCTGGCCAATATAGTAAAACCCGTCTCTACTACAAATACAAAAATTCACCAGGAGTGGTGGTGGGCACCTGTAACCCCAGCTACTCAGGAGGCTGAGGCATGAGAATCATTTGAACCTGAGAGACAGAAGTTGCAGTGAGCCGAGATTGCACCGCTGCACTCCAGCCTGGGTGATAGAGAGAAATTCCATCCCAAAAAGTAAAATAAATCTAAAAAATTAGCTGGGCATAGTGGTGCATACCTACAGTCCCAGCTACTCAGGAGGCTGAGGTGGGAAGACCACTTGAGCCTGGAAGGTTGAGGCTGCAGTGAGCTGTGATCGTGCAACTGCACTCCAGCCTGGATGACAGAGCAAGACCTTGTCTTGGAAAAAAAAGAAAGAAAAACATTAAAAATCAATAAAGCACAGCTGATGGGTCACAGTTCAAAACAAGCACAATAAATATCTTCAAAGACAAACCAGGAGATCACAGTTTATAAAATGTTTCAAGAATAAACGCATATTGAAAAACAATGAGCAACAATGGGTCAAAATATACCTGTGAAAAAAACAGATGAAAAATATAATGGTGTTTAAAAAGGAACTTACTAGATTAAACAGCAGAATGAAGAAATCTAAAGAATGAATTAGTGAGATGGACGTTTGGGTCAAGAAAATCACCCAGAGAAAGTTGAAGATTAAAGAGTATGAAATGTATATTTAAAAAAAGAACTTAAGAAATAAGGAGGAGAGAAGTAGAAGTGTCAGCATGTAGATAGTAAATATCCTAGAAGGGAAACAGGTGTGGTGAATCACACCTATAATCCCAGAGCTTTGGGACGCCAAGGTGGGAGGATGGCTCAAGGCCGGGAGTTCAAGACAAGCCTCGGCAACACAGTGAGATCCTGTCTTCAAAAAAAATTAAAAAGCCTAGAAGGAGAAAAAAACTAAACATAGGTAAGAAAACATTTATTTATTTACTTATTTATTTTTAGGTAGGATCTCACTCTGTTGCCCAGGCTGGAGTGCAGTGGCACAATCACAGCTCATTTGCAGGCTCGAACTCCTGGGCTCAAGCAATCCTCCCACCTCAGTCTCCTGCGTGGCTAGGACTACAGGTGCGTGCTATCATACCCAGCTAATGCTGTTTATTTTTTGTAAAGATGAGGTCTCACTATGTTGTCCAGGCTGGTCACCAAACCCTGGCCTCAAGCAGTCCTCCCTCCTTAGCCTCCCAAAGTGCTGGGATTACAGGTGTGAGCCACCACACCCAGCAGAAAACATTTAAAAAAACAATAACTGAAATTTGTTCCCACAATTAGAAAAAAAGAAAGACTTTAGATTAAAAGATCTTATAAAGGGATAAACAGGTAAGAATAAACTCACTCTTAGTCACATTATATTAATATTTCAAAATATCAAAAGCAAAAAGAAAATGTAAACATTTCCAGAGAGAAAGAGTAGATCACCTCTTAAAATCAAACAATGGGATTTTGGAAAAAATTTATTCAAGTATTATACATATGGAAGGAGGGGAGGAGAGGGGGAGGGGGGAGAGGGAGGGAGGGAGAGAGGGAGAGAGGAAGAGAGGGAGAGAGAGGAGAAAGAGAGAGACAGAGAGAGAAAGAGAGAGAATGAACCCATCATAAAGTACAGCTTGATTTTCGCATTGTGAACACATCTGTGTAACTAACCACCAACTCAAGAAAGAGAACATTACCATCACCCAACAAGTCCCCCTTGCCCCTTTCCAGTCACCATTTTCCCCCGAAGAAAACCCTATTCTGACTTCTAACTCCATGAGTCAGTTTTGTTCTGATTTTGAATTTTACATAAATAGAAGCACACTGTCTTTACTCTTTTGTATCAGGCTTCTGTTGCTCAACATTCTGTGTGTGAGATCCATCTATGTGGCAATAGTTCATTGATTCCCATTGATGTATAGCAGTTTCTCAATCTCGGCACTGTTGACATTTGGGGCTATAAAATTCTTTGTTGTAAGTGACTATGCTGTGTATTGCAGGGTATTCGGCCACATTTCCAGCCTTTGCCAACTGAATGCCAGTAGCAATTCTCTCCCTCCCATGTAAGTTGTGATAACGAAAAAATACCTCCAGATATTGTCATATGTCTCCTGGGGAGGCAAAATCATCAGCAGTTAGAGCCACTGCTGTGTAGTATTTGGTCATATAAATACATCAAAGTTTATTTATCTGTTCTCTGTTTAGGTTGTTTTCAATTTGGGGTGATTGTGGGAAATACTATTATGAGAAGAAACAATACTTTCAAAAGCTTTAAAGGAAAATAACATCAAACCCAAAATTTTAATCTACACGACAAGCCTCAGTTGTATCACCCAAAGATCCTCCATGAAAATACTGTAGTAGGTAGCATTCTAGCAAGAAAAGAAATAAATCCAGGGGAACACTGCAAGCCACACAGGAAGCAAAGGTGAGTAAATAGCACAGTAAAGTAAAGAACTTCCCCTTCTGGGCAGGCTATTGGATGTTGAAACAGGCTACACTGCCACTAACAGCAACTATTAAGACCTAAACAAGCTGGACACGGTGGCTCATGCCTGTAACCCCAGCACTTTGGGAGGCCAGGGTGGGAGGATCGCTTTAGGCCAGGGGTTCGAGACCAGGCTGAGCAAGATAGTGAGATCCCATCTCTATAAAATATATATATATATATATATATATTATTTAGAAAACAAAAGACCTAAGTAAATTTTTAAAATCACATTTTAAAGGTGTCAAAGGGTTGTGGAAGCAGTAAGGACTAGATGGACTAAAAATCACAGAGAAACGAGAATAGTTCAGAGAATGGTCAAATTGGCAACTGACATTTTCCCCTGGGGACAGTTGCCAAATCTGAGCATGGGCTGAAGACTGGATCAAAGTTTTCCATTAATGTGTAAGGCTTGAGTGACAAAATCAGGAACATGAAGAGCCTCAGACATACCTGATTTTCCTCATTAGACATTCTCTGAATCCTAAGGTTAGGGGTACATGAGGCTAAAGAGCTAAGCTCAGCGCTTTTGGGAGTCAACTAGAACCTAATGCAGATGCTAGGCCATAAAACAAGTTTTGACAAATGTAAAGGGATTGAAATCATACAAAGCATGTTCCCCAACCACAATGAAATTAAATTAGAAATCAATAACAGAAAGAAATGTGGGAATTCCTCAAATATTTGGAAAATAACCATGTTTCTAAATAATCTATAGGTCAAAGAAGAAATCACAAGACAAATTAGAAACATTTTGAACTGAATAAAAACAACAGTATATCAAAATTTATGGGATGCAGCTAAAGCAATGCTTAGAAGTATATACCTTTAAATACCAATATCAGAAAAGAAGTTCTCAAATAGGCTAAGCTTCCACTTCTTAATAAACTAGAAACAGACAACCCAATTTAAAAAGGTACAAAAAAATCTCTTTCCAAAACAGGATACCCAGATGTCTAATAAACAGATGAAATGGTATCCAACTTTGAAACTTTCTTTTTTTATTTTATTTATTGTAGAGACAGGGTCTTGCTATGTTGCCCAGGCTGATCTTAAACTCCTGGCCTCAAGTGATCCTCCCTTCCAAAGTGCTGGGACTACAGGCATGAGCCACCATGACCAGCCAGTTTTGGAACTTTCCACCTTGCAGGAAAATGCAAACAAAAAACACAAGATACAAATTCACCAGAAACAGAATGGTTAGACAAATACCACATGATCTTCCCTATATGTAGAATCCTAAAAAGTCAGACTCATGCAAGCATAGAGTAGAACAGTGGTTACCAGGGGCTTGGAGGTGGAAGAAATGGGGAGATGTTGGTCAAAGGGTACAAACTTTCAATGATAAGTTGAATAAGTTCTGGGAACCTAATGTACAGCATGGTAACTATAGATAATAGTACTGTATTGTTTACTTGAAATTTGTTGAGAGAGTAGATCTTTAGTGTCCTCATCACACATACACTAAAAAAAAATGGTAACCATGGGTGGTCATCGATATGTTAATTTGATTGTGGTAATCCTTTCACAATCTATATACATATCAAATCATTGCATTGTATACCTTGAATATCTATAATTTTTACTTGTCAATTATACATTGTATGCCTTGAATATCTACAATTTTTATTTGCCAATTATACCTTAATAAAGCTGGGGGTAGGAAAAGAATGAGAACAACTCAAATGAAAAGGATGGAGAAATATCACATGCAAGCGAGACTGTGGAGCAGCTGGAACTTTTTTTTGAGACAGGGTCTTGCTCTATTGCCGAGGCTGGAGTGATTATGGCTTACTGCAGCCTCGACCTCCTGGGCTCAAGCGATCCTCCCACCTCAGCCTCCTGAGTAGATGGGACTACAGGCACAGACCACTACACCCAGCTAATTTTTTTTTTTTTTTTCTGATAGAGGCAGGGTCTCCCTATGTTGACCAGGCTGGTCTCGAACTCCTGGGCTCCAGCAATCCTCCTGCTTCAGCCTCCCAAAATGCTGGGATTACAGGTGTGAGCAACCACGTCCAGCCGCAACTGAAACTCTTATGCATTGGAGATGGGGGTATAAAGTGGCACAACCACTTTGGAAACCTGTTTAGCAGTACTAACTAAAGCTGAAATAGGTATACCTCATGAACTAGCAATTCGATTCCTAGTTATATACTCAACAGGAATGCCCACCTATGCTCACCAGAAGCCATGTACTAGAATGTTCATGGTAGCTCTATTCATGATGGCAAACCAAGCAGAAACTGGAAAATAACCAAATACTCATCAACAGTAAAATGAATTAGTAAATTTAGTGTGTCACATAATAAAATACTATACACAAATACTACACAACAACAAACTACTACATACAACCACATAAATGAATCTCACAAACAAAAGGTTGAGCATAAGAAGACAGATACAATAATATACACTGTATGATTCCTTGTATATAAAGTACAAAAATTGGTGAGGCATATCTATTTTTTTTTGGAAGTCAGCAATTGTAGTTTCCTTTATTGAGTATGAGTAGTCACTGGAAGTGGGCATAAGGGTAGCTTCTTGGGTGCTAGTAATGTTCTAGTTTTTTATCATGCTCCTTTTGCATTCTGTTTTGAAAATTCATTAAGCTGTACCCTTATTATATGTTTGTTTGTTTTTCCTTTTTGAGAGAGGGTCTTCCTCTGTTGCCCAGGCTAGAGTATAGTGGTACAGTCACAGCTCACTGCAACCTTGGACTCCTGAGCTCAAGCTATCCTCCACCTCAGCCTCCCTAGGAGCGAGGACTATAGGCACACACCACCATACCTCGCTAATTTTTTTATTTTTTGTTGGTAGCTACAGGGTCTCACTATGTTTTCCAGGCTGGTCTCAAACTCCTGGTCTCAAGCAGTCCTCCCACCTCAGCCTCCCAAAGTGCTGGGATTTCATGCATGAGGCACCATGCCCAGCCTTGCTCATATTTTTATATGTATATTATGGTTCAACTAAAAATGTTTTAAAATCATGTAGTAAGTGACTGAGACAGGATTCAAACCCAGCCAGTCAGATTTGAGAGCCCAAACCCTAAATCTTACATGTAGAATTAGAATCAGGGTTACACCATTCTCTAACAGTTTAGGAAAAAAAGTTTTCTCTCTAAAGAAACAGAATCAACAGGATTTGTGTGTGTGAAAATATGTGCATGTGTGAAGAACGAGAGAGAGATTTTAAGGAATTGTCTCATGCAATCATGTGAGCTAGCAAATCTAAACTGTAGGACAAGCCAGCAGGCTAGAGACCCAGGAAAGAACATATGCTGCAGTTCAAGTCCTAAGGTAGTCTGGAGTTGCAATTCCTCCTTCCTCAGGGAACAACCACTATTTTTTTCCCTTTAGGCCTTCACCTGATTGGGTGAGGCCCACCCACATTATAGAAGGTAACCTGCTTGACTCAAAGTCAACTTGTGATATTGTGATATAATAAGAAATATATTTTATGGTCTTCGTCCCCTGGCACAGAGCTGCTAAAACTCCGTGAAAGGTCAAAAGAATGTCTTTTGTCATTTATCACAAGTCCTTTTCAAACACACTTGAGTTTATGTTAATGAGGTGATTTTTGGAAAGCCCCTAAGGATGGAGGGGGAACTGTTTGCCAAAGGAACCAACCATATGATTAGAGAGCCGGAAGTTCCAGGCCATTTTCTCCACCTCCCCACCTCCAGAAAGAGGAGAGGGCCTGGAGATTGAGCTTAATCACCAATGACCAATGACTTAATTAATCATGCCTTCATAAAACTGCTAAACTGAGCATGGTGGTGTGTACCTATAGTCCCACCTCCTTGGGAGGCTGAGGCAGGAGGATCGTATGAGCCCAGGAGTTTGAATCCAGCTTGTGCAACACAGTGAAACCCCATCTCAAAACAAAACGAAAAACAAAAACCCAAACTGAGGCTGGGTGCGGTGGTCATGCCTGTAATTCCAGCTTTTTGGGAGGTCGAGGCGGTTGGATCATGTGAGGTCAGGAATTTGAGACCAGTCTGAACAACATGGTGAAACCCTGTCTCTACTAAAAATACAAAAAAAATTTGCCAGGTGTGGTGGCATGCAACTGTAATCCCAGCTACTCAGGAGGCAGAGGCAGGAGAATCGCTTGAAGCCGGAAGGCAGAGTGAGCCAAGATGGTGCCACTGCACTCCAGCCTGTGCAACAGAGCAAGACTCAGTCTCAAAAACAAACAAACAAACAAACAAACAAACTCTGATCAAAGGATTCAGAGAACTTCTGGGTTGGTAAACACATCCACATGCTGGAAGGGTATCAGGAAGATGGCATGCCCTAACTCCCTGGGTACAAGCTCCTGCACTTGAAATCCTTCCAGACAGCATCCTATGTACCTCCTCATCTGGCTATTCTATATTCTTGGTCACATCTTTTATACAAATCGGTAAGCATTAAGTGTTTCTCTGAGCTCTGTGAGCCTTCACAGCAAATTATCAAAGCTGAGGAGGGGGCTGTGTAGACCCTCAATTTATAGCTAAATCAGACAGAAGTGTGGGTAACCTCGGGACACTTCAGACTGCAGTTGGTATCTGAAGTGGGAGGCAATCTTGTGCTCTTAACCTTGGAGTCTGCACTAACCCTGAATAGTGTTATAATTGAGTTTTAGGATACCCCTTTGGTGTCTAAAGAGTTGCAGAATTGGTGTAGGAAAAACTTTCACACATCTGGTGTCAGAAGAGTTGAATATAATAAAGTTTGTGTTTCCTGTATACTACTGATTTAAATGTTAATCTAAGAAATATCTTCAATCTAGGAACTAGCCACTGCATATAAAAAAAGAAAAAGAAAAATATAAAAAATGCCTTCAAAGTGGCATTTAGACTGGTTTTTTTAAAATAAAATATCTGGGTACTGTGGCTTAACCAAGTTGACACATAAAATTAACAATTATATTGGTGAGATGGATGCTTTCACAAAAAAAAAAAATCAATATCATTACAATCCCTAGCAATTCAAAACTAAAAATCTAGACAATACTGTCATAGCTGGGCAAGGGACAGGGAGAGAGAAATAAAGTGGGGCCAAGAGAGAGAGAATAGGGAAGTGAATGCATGCTAACATAGTTGTCTTGTTCAGAAGGAAGATAGCGATAGGCTTGGTGGCTTATACCCGTAATCCCAGCACTTTGGGAGGCCAAGGTAGGAGGACTGCTTGAGCCCAGGAGTTTGAGACCAGCCTGGGCAACACAGCAAAATGCTGTCTCTACAAAAAATAAAATAAAACAAATGGTTGGGTGTGGTGGTGTGCACCTGTAGTTTTAGCTACTTGGTAGACTGAAGTGGGAGGATTGCTTGAGACTAGGAGTTGGAGGCTGCAGTGAGCTATGACTGCACCACTGCACTCCAGCCTGGGTAACTAACATAGCAAAACTCTGCCTCTAAAATTAGAAAAAGGAGGAGGAGGAAGAAGAAGAAAAAGAAGAAGAGGAGAAGATAGCAATACTGATAAGTTTTTCAAAAGTTAGACAAGACATGCACACACGTTTGTCTTAATTAGTTAAAAATAGTATGATACATTTCAAAACAGAACAAAATTCAATTTAATATAAGGCAGGAAAGGAAAAAATACAAAATAAAGTTTAGTAAATGTGAAGTAATATAGAAATCAATCCATATATAATATTAATTTTAGTTTCGATCAAAGTAAACTCACTGCTTTGAGACTCACTATTGGATTTTTACTTTATTTTTTTGAGACAGGGTCCTACTCTGTTGCCCAGACTGGACTGCAGTGGCACCATCTTGGCTTTTCAGGCTCACGTGATCCTCCCACCTCAGCCTTCCAAGTAGCTGGGACCACAGGCATGTGTCACCACTCTCAGCTAATTTTTGTAGAGACAGGGTTATTGCCATGTTGCCCAGGCTGGTCTCAAACTCCTGGGCTCAAGTGATCCTCCTACCTTGGCCTCCCAAAGTGCTGGGATTACAAGTATGAGCCACCATGCTTGGTCCTTTTTTTTTTTTTTTTTTTAAGACAGTCTTGCTCTGTTGCCCAGGCTAGAGTACAGTGGATCAATCTCAGTTCACTGCAAACTCTGCCCCCTGGGTTCAAGTGATTCTCATGTCTCGGTCTCCCAAGCAGCTGAGATTACAGGTGTGTGCCACCACGCCTGGCTAATTTTTGTATTTTAAGTAGAGATGGGGTTTTACTATGTTGACCAGGCTGGTCTCAAACTCTTGACCTCAAATTGTCCACTCGCCTCAGCCTCCCAAAACGCTAAGATTACAGGCGTAAGCCACTGCAGCCAGCCCACGCCTGGCCTATTTTTAAAAAGATCTAGTAATTATGTTTCCTATAAGTGATTGGTAAAATATACGTCTACAAATAGCTAAGGAAATTTGGGAAGAACAAAACAGCAAAGAAGAGATGCTTACCTTACTAGATATGGTGGCATATTTTAAAATCACAATAATTAATCCAGTGTGGTGGTGTTTGCCAGGTGAGGTATTAGAGCTCTGGTATCAGAAAGCAATCGACTTACAGGTTGATAAAAAGGATTTACTGACAGCGGTATAGGTTTGAAAAAGGAAAGTTGTATTAGAAAGAAAGAACACTACAGATGGGGTGCAGGGGGGTGCCTTAGCAAGAGAGAACTGAGCCCACCATGGTGAATTTTTCTTAACAGCATTTATGGACTTCAAAGCAGGAGATGAAGGGTAGTTTATCTGATAAATGATTACATTTGTAGACATTCTGATGCCTTAATGTCAGCAAGGGTTGTACAATGAGTTTTGCCATGCGTGCATTCCGAGATGTACAGAAATTCTAGTTACTTACAAATTTCAAGTTGAAAAGAGGCCTGGAACTACAAATTTTAAGTTGAAAAGAGGCCTGGAACCAGGTGCTGACTTTAGATAATAGGGAAGCCTAATTACTTCTAAAATTCCTCAAATAAGGAGTTTTTTTGGTCTCTAAATGGCCTACCTGATGGCCACCAGGTGGTCTTTGCTCCCTTCGTTATACTTCCAAATTCCTCAGATAAGGAGTTTTTGTCTTCATGGCTGCTGTATGGTCACCAGATGATTTTTGCTCTCCTCAGTGTTAAGAAATAAACCAATGGAACAAAATTGAGAGCTCAAAAATAGGTCCATGAGAATTTGTTATGTAATAACAAATAAAATGGAAAGATTTTCTTAGAGATTATGTTGGGAAAACCAGTTTACCTAGAAAAATAAGGTTGGATGCTCGCATACCCCCATATGCAATGGTGAATTACAGAAAAATTAAAGACATAAATGGGAAAGGTACAACTATACAATTAATAGAAAATAATATCTGCGTGACCTGTGAGGAAGGACCTGATAAACCAATAAAAGCACACATCTTTTAGGAAAAAAAAAAAAAATCCTACATTTTGACTACATCAAACTTAGAGATTTTACAGGCAAAATATACAGATGACAAATTAGGAAAGATACTGGTAGTATTTAAAGTTGATAAGAAGTTACTATCTGAAATACTCCAAAACTTTTTTGAAATCCCCAAGAAAAGAACTGGAAACCCAATAGAAAAATAAAAGCAAGTGGTATACCTAGACAATTTCCGAAAGAGGAAACTTGAGTGGCTAATAAGCAAAAAAAAAAAAAGAAAGAAAGAAAGAAAAAACAGAAAGAAAAGAAAGAAAAAAAAGCCTACACTTACTGCAAACAATGAAATATAAACTAACATTAGATATATCCATCAGATTAGCAAAAATTTAGAAGTCAGAAAATACCAGTGTTGGCAAGGATATGTGGAAATGCCAACGAATCCTTTTGTACTACTGATGGGAGTGAAAATCAGTAGAGCTAAACCAGAAAGAAATCTGGCAGAAGTTTCACACTCATCAATTCTAACATACACGTTTTTGGTGTGCCATGAACTGAGGAGAGGATGGCCTGCAGATAACCTCATGTTCACTCCTCCAATGTCCAGTAAACCTTCAGTTCCTCATGATCTAAACAGAAGTTACCACTTTGCCCTACCTGCCCACTCCACTCCCACTCTGTTTCTCCTACTGAAGTCCCTGCTAGTGATAGTGACAGGAGGCAATCCTTAGTAGACAGTGATGGGTCCCTGGTAAAACCCCACCTTCAAACCAAAGACAGTTTAAATCCTGAAAACCAAGCTGCTGCTTCAGGATGAAGTCTGGACCAGAGAACTTGCATTCCTATTTACTTGCTCTTTCCCAGTTGGTTCTTTCTGAATGGCTTTGAACCAATGAAACGTTGCCTTTTCTAATGCTACCTACAGCCCACACCTCCCCCATTGTGTGCCTATAAAAACCTCAAACTCAGCCACACTGGGACACAGAGAGACCACCCAACTTTGGGTGGTAGACCATCCTCGTGTCCCCTCGCTGCTGAGAGCTGTTTTGTCACTCCATAAAAAACTCTTCACCTTGCTTACCCATGGCTATCAGCATATCCTCATTCTTCTTGGATGCAGGACAAGAACTCAAGACCCTGCTGAAGTTCCTACGAAGAAGGCAGTAACATTATAGCCCATCAGCCACCCCATGCAACAGGAAGCAGTGCTGGGGCTGAACAAGCCTCTGGGCCGCTGACCAGAGCAGGGTGATGAGACTGACAGAGAGCTCTTAACGCACTGCCATCCATCAGGCTGTGGATGGTGGGATTGAAAGAGCTATCGCCACATCCCCTCTGGGGCCTCAGGGTCACAGGCACCCCTGTTTGGGACCACCACGTTCCCCTCGTCTGGACACCAGAGTTCACCATGGGAGTCGCTTGCAACTTGCCTGGTCCACCCACGGCCCCACATGGAGCCTGCTCCTGGAGGAGCTGGCCAGACCCCACACTCACTCACTCACACACTTCCTCCCACCATGGGCTGAGCATGCAGTCATTGCGACCACAAGATCCGCACCAGAGTAGTCAGGGCCTCTCCTACCATGGGCCCGTACTCCAGCAAGGCTCATGAGGGGCATTGCCAACCGGAAGTTTCCGGCCCTCAGAGTGACCAAGAAAAATCCTGCATCACTAGGTTAATGGTATCACCATGTCCCAGTGACCTAAGAAGGCAACTTGGGAGTCAGCGTGTAGTGCTCCCACTCCCTCCAGGTCACTCCTCAGTCAGTTACCCTTTGATGATTCCACCTCTGAAGGGTTATGCATCCCTCCACTTCATTTTATCCCTACTGCCGCAAATTTCATGCAAGACCCAATTATTTCTCTTTTCAATGACTCCAGTAGCCTCGATCCTGCATCTTCCCCTTCCCTCCCCTATTCATTCTGCACTCCAGTTGCCAAGGTGATCGTTCTGAAATATAAATGGGTTCACATCACTCCCATGCTTAACAATATTCCAGCAGCTCACCAAAGGTCAAGTCCTTTAAATTCAGTACAGTATCTTTACCATCTGGTCTCTGCCTCTCTCTTCAATCTCATTGCTCTGTTCTCCCACATGCAACCTTTGATCCCAAACATTCACTCGTGGTACCATACTCTACTCTGCCCTGGAAGGTCCAAGGTTGGTCAGTTAAGAGAAAATTAGATTATTTAAGTAGTTAGTCAGAGTAGATTAGCATAATAAATATTTACCTTAAGCATTTTTGCAACTCTGGGTTTTACATCATTGCAGTCTTACCCCAAAGTTGCATGAGCAATATAAAAAACTTCTGTATACCTTTTACCCAGATTCACCTATTGTTTCTATTTAGCCCCATTTGCTTTGCTTTAAAATTCTGTTTTTTTATATTATCTGTCTCAACTCTTTGAAAATATGTTGGAGACATTATTCTCCTTTACTCCTAAATACATCAGGGTGAATTTCCTAAGAACAAGGATTATACATAATCATGTATATTTATCAAAATCAGGACATTTATCATTGATATGATACTATTTGTTATCTCATCTACAGCCCACATTCAAATTTTATCAGTTGTCCTAAAAATGTTCTTTAAAACTGTTCAGGATTACATATTACATCTATTTGTTATGCCTCTTTAGTGTCCTTTAATCAGCCCATTGTTGAAGTTAATGTTGAGATAAGGTTTCCCTCTCTTACCAGGCTGGAATGCAGTGTCACCGTCATAGCTCACTGCAGCCTTGAACTCCTGGGCTCAAGAGATCCTCCCACCTCAGATTCCTGAGTAGCTGGGACTACAGACACGTGCCACCATGCCCAGCTAATTGTTTTTTCATTTTTGGTAGAGACAGGGGTCTCACTATGTTGCCTAGGCTTGTCTCAAACTCCTGGCCTCAAACAATCCTTCCACTTGAGCCTCCCAAAGTGCTGGGATTACAGTCATGAGCTGCTGCGCCCAGCTCACTGCCTTCTTGACATTGATATTTTTTAATTGTGCAGGCCAGATATTTTGTAGAATGTCACTCAACTTGTGTTAATCTCATGTGGCCTTGTGATTAGGTTGAAGGTTTGCCTTTTTGGCAGAAGTACCAGTGAAATGATGTAGTGTGGTGCTCAGTGCACCCCATCAGGAAGTACATGATGTCAGCTCCACCCAGTATTCATGATGTCAACTTTGATCACTTGCTTAAGGTGGCATCTGCCAGCTTTCTGCACTTTTAGTATTTTAGTATTTTCTCTTTACCTTAAACCACATTAATGTGTATTCACTCACCAATCTTTTCATTCAAGGCCAAGGCTTTTTTTTTTTTTTTAGTATGGGTCTGCTAACTGTATCTGCCAGTGTGTTTTCTATAGTGGTGTTGTTTTAGATTTTTATGACTTAAAGAAGAGCAAGAACTTAAAGCCACCTTCGAAGTAATCTTGAGTGCTGAATTATTCTAGAATTTCTATTTTCTCCATTTTTTACATAAGCAACTTGCCTTCATCAATTTCTTCCAATGTTTTCAGCTTTGTTTTCATGGTAACAACTCTCTTTTCATACTTGTATTAATTGGTAGATATAACATTTAACTAATTGATATAATTACTACAACAAATGTAGAAGGTGTGGCCTAATCTAGCAAGGCAATTACGTAGAAGTCAATTAACAGAGCTTTTGCTGTAAATTAAGCTTCCCAGAATTGAATGAGTTTTCAAATTGAAAAATTCTACAAAGCATCAAGCAAAACAAATTTAAGACTCATCCCAAAGGTTCATCATTGTGAAATATCTCTTTACTGGCTAAAGAAACAATCCTGGCCGGGCACAGTGGCTCAAGCCTGTAATCCCAGCACTTTGGGAGGCCGAGACGGGTGGATCACGAGGTCAGGAGATCGAGACCATCCTGGCTAACACGGTGAAACCCCGTCTCTACTAAAAATACAAAAAAAAAAAAAAACTAGCGGGGCAAGGTGGCGGGCGCCTGTAGTCCCAGCTACTCGGGAGGCTGAGGCAGGAGAATGGCGTAAACCCAGGAGGCGGAGCTTGCAGTGAGCTGAGATCCGGCCATTGCACTCCAGCCTGGGTGACAGAGCGAGACTCCGTCTCAAAAAAAAAAGAAACAATCCTAAAAGAACCCTGAGAGAGAAAAAAATTCACAGATAAAGGAAAGGGAGCCATAATTGCGACAGATTTTTCAACAGGCTTCAAAATTCTTATGAAAAATTATTTTCAATCAAGACCTCTCTGCAAAGCCAAGCTATCAATCAAGTGTGAGGGAAGTCCAGCCACCTACTTAGTTGTGCAAGGTCTCTCAAGCAATCTTTCTTATGGAAGCATGAAAAATGTACAAGGAGTGCAGGAACACAGTGGAAGGGAAAATAGAGGGCCAACACAGACATGTGGCACTTATCAGCTGGTTAGATTCGAGAAGGAAGACGTAGGGAAGCAGAAGAGAGGTCTCTTGGGGGGTGTGGAGAAAGGGAGAAGCATGGAATTGATGATCTGATGTCTTTGAACATTTATAAATCTTATTGATAGGCATTTGACAAATCTGTAGAAACACTGGGAACAAAAAGCAGTAAGTACCTTGAAAACTAAGCAAATGCCAAAATTTGAAGCACTTCATTAACAAGAAAGAAAAGCTAATTACAAAAGAAAAAAGAGGGCCACATGCGGTCATTCACAACTGTAATCCTAACAACTCAGGAGGCTGAGGCTGGAGGATCACTTAAGCCCATGAGTTCAAGGCTGTGGTGAGCTATGATCACACCACTGCAGAAAAGTGTTGTAACACACTTTTTGGCTGAATAAAGGGAATATTTATCTAGTTTGTGTAATGCAATCTCTATTGACTTAACAAAAATGATGTATACCTAGAATGTAAAGTTTATGACAGCTGAGATCTTACCCTATTCCCTGCTGTATCCTAGTATTGCAAAGGTCAGTATTGGGCATATTAGTTTTTTTCTTTAAATTATAGCATTTGAGCCCAGAATTTTCAACAAAAGGTAACAGAGCTTTTCTTTAAGAGTTCTACTGTGAGAAGACATTAGACATTCTGGGGACATACAGAAAACTAGCTGGTGCGAAGCAGCCCACCATTCTCCCTGGCTTTTCATCTGTATGAGAACCTGTTGCTCTTACAGATTGTCCCCAACATCAATTTCCCCTCGTGGCTTCCCAGCCCTGAATATTCACAACTGGGTCACTTTGTACTCATGCTATGCCTGCTAGAATAATTCACTGAAGGCCGGGCACAGTGGCTCAGGCCTGTAATCCTAGCACTTTGGGAGGCCGAGGTGGGCGGATCACAAGGTCAGGAGATCAAGACCATCCTGGCTAACATGGTGAAACCCTGTCTCTACTAAAAATACAAAAAATTAGCTAGGCGTGGTGGCGGGCACCTGTAGTCCCAGCTACTTGGGAGGCTGAGGCAGGAGAATGGCCTGAACCCAGGAGGCGGAGCTTGCAGTGAGCTGAGATTCAGCCACTGCACTCCAGCCTGGGCGACAGAGCGAGACTCTGTCTCAAAAAAAAAAAAAAGAATAATTCACTGCACTTGAAGCGATTTCAGTCATCAGTAATGCTGTGAATGTCCTAGTGAAAATTTCTTGTTCTAAAGGCACACTTGTTCATGGCTTTAGCCTATCTTGACAGACAAGAAAAGCTTCTAAGGTTCTTGGGCCCCACAGTCTGCATCATTTGGTTCTCTAAGTTTTTATTTTCCATACAGCTATAGATTTCTAATTGCTCACAACATAGAAGATCCTTTACCCCAATTGTCTTTAACTTTTTGCTTCCTGATTACCGACATCAGAAACAAAACCCACAGAATTTTTAGAAAATGTAAAATAGAAGAACAATCCTTCCTAGTAACCAGAGATGACACTCCTAAGCTTTTCCTTTTTCTAAGTGATTATTTTTCTTCTCACGACTGAGATAGTAATATCTCAATATGACTAAGAAGCCACTGTAGGTGTTCAGTCTATTAACCATATGAAATAGATATTTTTTCACTCGTTAAAAAAACTCTTAGGGCCTGTAATCCCAGCACTTTGGGAGGCTGAGGCAAGCGGATCACTTGAGGTCAGTAGATCAAGACCAGCCTGGCCAACATGGTGAAACCCCATCTCTACTAAAAATACAAAAATTAGCCAGGCATGGTGGCAGGCACCTGTAATCCCAGCTACTCGGGAGGCTGAAGCAGGAGAATTTCTGGGCAATAGAGTGAGACTTTGTCTAAAAAAAAAAAAAAAAAAAAAAAAAGAACCTCTTAAGAACAGTATGAAAGATTTTTAAAAATTATTCCCTTTAGGAGAGATGTATAGCTGATAGGTAAACACCTTTTTAGAAAAGTGGTAACAGATTCCATATTTCTCTAACAAGCCCTCTCACAGGGCATTTGCTTCGCGTTTTGACTCTAGGAAAGTGCATGTGATATATGGGGTGCTGCTTATGATCTGGGGCTCTGTACTCAGGCCATCTTCTATCCTAATCCCAGCATGCCTCTTACTAGCTAGTGACTCTGGAAGTTTCCTTCTCTGTGACTCACTTTCCTTATCTGTAAAATAGGGATGGTTATATCTCCCTCATTTAAGAATATTAAAAGAAATATGGCATGTCAAGTGGTAGCCCCTTGCCTAGAAAAGAATAAGTGCTCAATAAGTACTAGCTGGTGTCATCTTCCCTCCTTTCATCATCGTCAAAATTAAGGATTAGAAGAAGCAGACATTCCTAAGGACTGGTTACACCTCCTGCTGTTAAGATGGCAGTTCCAAGCCTCTTGTCTTTATTTCATCCTGCATATTTCTGTTCCAATTAATACATATCTTCCTGGAATGCAGAAGGACTTTGCCTTCTAAAGTTAGCATTTAATGAATGCTCTCATTCATTGCGGGCCCTACCTTCCTATCCTTGAGAAACTTAAAAGGCTAATTGCCAGCTTTGGCCTCAAGCCACATGTGAGTAGACAGAAGCGTGGGCTAAATATGTAGTTGTAAAATGAGAAGAAGAAAGATAATTGGCATTATTAGAGTGCCAATTGTGAGCTATAACCTGGGCTAGATGCTTCACTCACCAAAATTCTGCAATACAGGTATAAGATTCTTTCTTGGCAGATAAGAACACCTTGGCTCAGGGAAGGGAAGTAAGTTGTCCATAGTCACACAGCCAGAAAGTAGTAGAGTCAGAAATATAAGCCAATTCTCTCTGACTTCAAGGTACTGGCTTCTTCCACTCTATCATGCTGCCTCCAGAATCCCCACTGCCCCCAGAAATTCGGATAACACTTCATTGTCAATATCAGAATTCTCAGGAGGTAGAGGCAGGATTGCTTGAGCTAGGAGTTTGAGATCAGCCTGGGCCACATAGCAAGACCCTGTCTCATGAAAAATATGGCCGGATGTGGTGACTCAGGCCTGTAATCCCAGCACTTTGGGAGGTTGAGGCGGGTGAATCATCTGAGGTCAGGAGTTCGAGACCAGCCTGGCCAACATGGTGAAACCCCGTCTCTACTAAAAATACAAAAATTAGCCAGGCTTGGTGAGTGTCTGTAGTCCCAGCTACTCAGGAGGCTTAGGCAGGAGAATAGCTTGAACCCAGGAGGTAGAGGTTACAGTGAGTCGAGATAGCACCATTGCACTCCAGCCTGGGCAACAAGAACGAAACTCTGTCTCAAAATAAATAAATAAATAAATAAATAAATAATAATAATAATAATAATATACTATTTACTCAAGAGTCACTAGATGCCTAGCATGATCCCTAAGTATATTTCATGTGTTATCTCATTTCATCCTCATATCAACTCTATGAAGTAGATGTAGCTCTCATCCACATTTAACAGAAGAGGGAACCAAGGCTCAGAAAAGTCGTCACTTGCCCAAGGTCATGCTGCTGCTAAGAATCATCACTGGGATTTCAACCCAGGCCTGCAGGAGCAGGCTCTGAACACTATACACTCTTCCTTCCCTGCTATCCCTGCCTCTCCTGCCTACCCAGAACATCTGGTTGAAAAGCATAAAATTGGTTCTTATACCCGAAGTTCTTCAGGTTTCATGTTGATTCTCTAACTCAGTCAATAATTACTGAAGATGTACTGAATATCCCAGGAATCGAGAGAAAAAAACACATTCCCTGTGGTGTCTGTGATTATCTAACTATAGGACTGATCCCACAGGGCAAACCTGGCTCCACAGCCACATTTGCCAGGCCTCCTCACTGTCCCCATGCCAACAACCATCCCAGCATATCAGTGACGTGGTGTCACAATGAATTAAAATGTCTTCAAACCTGAAAGCATTTTCCAGAGAAATTGGGCCAAAGGCCAAACCTCTTCTTGGAGCTTCTGTACCCTGAGGCGGAGGATTTCCTTTCTCCTATGACAGATTTGAAGAAGAAAGGAACAATACAATCTGTGCTCCTTGGCAGGAGACGGGGCCAAGGACCGCTTGGCATTGGGAGACAGAAAAGGCAGGCTACCTTACCTCAAGTTGGGACCATCTCTGTGGCACCATTTGTGCTCCAGAGAGTCACAGGGAAACCAGGCTAAAACCAGATTCCCACTGAAGCCACATTCTGAAAAGCTTAGTTTTCACCAGTCTTATCTTGTTTCCTTCATTCCCCCCACTTTTTTTTGAAAAAAAACAAAAACAAAAAAAAAACCACTTTAACAATAATCCCCATCTCAGGCTTTGCTTTTAGGAAAACCAACCCAAGACGATTGGTACCAGGAGTGACTGAGAAGCAAACTCTGTGGTTAGGTCCCTCTCTGACAAGATGGCAGTAAGCACTCATCATTGTTGGCACTATTGAGAGTCCCTGGTGTGCCACAGTGCGTGGGGGGCTAAGACTTTCGCTCTTGGTGAACAGGGTCAGGTAATGTTGGAAGGGGTGCATGAGCTGATACGGCCTCTCTGGCATTTGAGAGGGCAGGGGCAGGGGGACTGTGAACAAACAGAGTGTGGAACTCAGTGGCTTGCTAAGCAGTGCTGGTTTGTTGAAGAGAAAAATGATGGACACATTGGACAACAACTTAAAGCAAAGTCTAAGAGTCAGCGGCCCACTTGGCAGCATTTAAGGAGACCCTCATCCCCTGCAGCTGGAGGGTGGGCACAGTTGAAGAACAAGCACAGAACTGCATTATAAGAGTGGCAGGACTTCAACAAATGCCAATTACCAGCAAAGCATGTGTCTTTATACCAAATACAAGGCTCTAATACTGAAAGAGGAGGCCCTGAACCTATGGAGGAGCTATTTAAAGGTATAAACTTAAGAACTTTGAATCTCCAGGTACTCCTGAACTCTTTGAAACTGCAGAAGTGTCCCTGTAACCCCTGCTGGATGATAAAACCCCCACCTCCATGCATCTTACTGGAATACCATGCAGAGGCCTTAAATAGGGTAGGTGCCTTACAAAACAATGCTGCCCTCCCTCCAGATTGGCCCCACCTCTTCTCCTAGCCACCAAACTGATAACCCAGGTGAAAAGTGTCTGCCCGGATCAACACAGGAAACACTGGGCCTCCTCTGGAAAGAAAGGGATTATATATCAGACCTGACCAACATGTACAAGCCCAAACTTGCAGTGGCGGGGCGGGGTGGGAGTGACTGTGGAGGATTCTGGGGGATGCCTCAAGGGGGGTGAAATATTAACTGGGTAAGGTAGAGATTGCTGATGTGCAGGGACTCTCTCCAGTGTCACAGGATCTAACACCCTGGCAAGGGCCCCAGGGGATGTTTCAGATGTGCTGCCCAGATGACTCTTAAAAGATGGAAAAAGTAATGACCCACACTGAACAAAGTAGAGATGCCAGAACTACCACTGCAAAGTGGAGGGAAGGATGAAAAGGCTCAGAGAAATGGGCACGCTAGAATGGGCCTCCTGAAAGAGACAGAAAAACCCACCAGCTGACCATGTCCCTGGGAAGGCCAGGAGGGCTCTCCATTGACCAAGGAGATAGGAAATGTGTGGGCAAGGAGCCAACAGTGTCATGAGAAGCTCAATGGTGGTTGTTTTCTGCAGGAGATGCCGTTACAGAACTCCAAGAATGGGTTTGCCTTTCCTTCCCACACTGTCTCAGCCAGTACAACCGTCTAAGGGCTCATAGGCTGTCTGATCTACCCACATGGGGTCCTGAATAACATTGCTTAACAAGCAGACTTAAAGCAAAGCAGGTGCTATGGTAGGCCCATGAGGTCCTACTATGTGCCACACCATCCAGAAGCTGCCAGCCCGATGGAGTAATGGAATGGCCACTTGAAGGTGCAACTGAAACACCAGCTTAGAAATTTATTTTTATTTATTTCTTTCTTTTTTTTTTCAGCTTAGAGATTTAAACCCTGTGTGTATGGGGCATGGCGTATACCTTAAAACAGTGGCCACTGTATGGTGTCATGTCCCCCACAAGCAGGAAATATGGGTCTTCAGACAAAGAATGACACCACTCTCAGGGATTCACTCGGGGAATTTATGCTTTCTGTTTTTGAAATTGTACTCTCTGTATGTCTAGAAGTCCTGTTTACACAGTGGGGAAATGTTTCCACCAAGGAGAACAGTAAGAGTTCCACTAAACTTCAAGTTACAGCTGCCTGGTCACTTTGGGTTCCTTGGGCCAGACACAAGCAGACACAGAAAGGAACTGCCACATTGGCAGAGGTAAATGTCCCTGATGAGAAGGAAGAGGTAGGACTGCTGCTACATCACGGGAGCAGGAAGAAACATGCCTGGCCCTCAGGTGCTCCATGGTGTCTTGTGTGTGCCTATGCCCTGGTATAGCTGTGAATAGAAACAGCAACCACGGCCTGACAATGGCATGGTAACCAGGAACTCACATCCACCAGGAGAGCCACTCAGACCAGCAGATGTGCCAGTCAGAGGGGTGGGAAAAAGATGATGAGTATCTGTGATGCCAGGGGAAACAACTGCAGAAATGAGTGCTGTGATTTCTCCCACTCGCCCTCGCTGGGGTTTCCCAGAATTGTGACCAACCAGGAATCCTGGGAAGGCATGGGGAAAATTCACGTGAGAAGCAAGTCGATTTGAATTGATGCAAGAAGTGGATTATACTGGTTGCTTTTGGTGCCCAATTCAGGTGCCCTTTCCTGGACCTGGGTACTTACTCCCAGCTTCTGTGTTAGCTGATAACACCTGATAACTGCTCCCTTCACTGGAGAATTGCCCTCAGCCAAGTAGGAGCCATCTCTCTAGGGAAGTTGTACCCTACACAGCCTATGAGACCATGGTCAATGACTGCGGGGTCTGGAAGTACCAGAGGCCAGCCTCTTGCCTAGAGTAGAGACTAACACTGTGGCATATGTTGCACTCAGTTTCCCCATGGGATCAGACTGAAGCTAGTCTTTGGGTGAGACAGCATTCTTGCTTAGCTTTTTCTCCCTGCCCTATCCCCTTCTCTCATCCCAGGGCAGGATTCACGAGCATCAGACCCATGCAGTCACATAGGGTCAGCTGTTCAGAAGGGCTCCGTGCTTCTGAGAGGAAGAAAAAGACACTCTTTTTCCCTCTTTTCTTTCTTGAAGGGGTCCCTCATTTTCTTTTTTTTTTTTTTTTTTTTTTTTGAGACGGAGTCTTGCTCTGTCGCCCGGGCTGGAGTGCAGTGGCCGGATCTCAGCTCACTGCAAGCTCCGCCTCCCGGGTTTACGCCATTCTCCTGCCTCAGCCTCCTGAGTAGCTGGGACTACAGGCGCCTGCCACCTCGCCCGGCTAGTTTTTTGTATTTTTTAGTAGAGACGGGGTTTCACCGTGTTAGCCAGGATGGTCTCGATCTCCTGACCTCGTGATCCGCCCGTCTCGGCCTCCCAAAGTGCTGGGATTACAGGCTTGAGCCACCGCGCCCGGCCTGGGGTCCCTCATTTTCATTTTGCTCTAGACCTCACAAATTAGGTAGTTGATCCTGCTCCCTCCCCTCCCCCTCAGAGCACCGACCCAGTGCATCACTGGAACATGAGTCCCTGCATCAGACTCTGCTTTTTAGGGAAGCTTAACTGGGTCCAACTTAATCAGGAAAGAAAAACTAGATTTCCCAAGGACAAAAATCACAAACACAGCAAGAACCAGGACACTGGGTCCTGCAGCAAGAGCAGCACCCAGCTGCCCTCACCCCAGCTCCTCTCTGAAACTAGTTGTCAGTTGTCAGGGGTTGTCTCCTCAGTGCTTCCCTGACACCTCTGCCCATCCACTGCATAAGTAGGTGTGAAACACCTATAATAACAACTGTCACTTACAGAGCAGGGCCCATGCATCTGGCAAGTGCTTTACATACCTTACAGCCAGTGCCTGGGTCCACCCTAAATGTGGGTAACAGGGGCTCCATGTTACAGAGAGGACACTCAACCTCACTGAGAGGAAGTTCCTTGCCCAGGGGCACTCATCTAGCAAATGACAACTCAGGATTAGACCCTCGGGCTTTTGCCACACTACCCGGCTTCCTCCTGCCCTGTGCTACCACTGAAGCTGGAGGAGGGAACAAGACACAGTCCTTACAAAGGGACCTTGTATTAGTGAAATATTGGCTTATTTACACATATTCCAGGCTTAATGATATTGTCAAACATTTTTGCATTCCACCAGAAACTCCCAAAATAGAAAGGGAGCTCAAAGTCAGTCCACATGTGCCCCTCCCAGTTTTGTCACATTTCTGGCTAGATCAGTCCAGCTCCCCTCAGACAGCTCTAGTAACCTCCCAGACTTGGAAATCCCATCTTTACTCCAGCAATTACTATTGGAAGTAACATCCTTAGAATCTGCTCCTCTTTAACCTCCTCTCCTTGGTCTTTTTTAAATTTTTTTATTTTTTTTATTTTTTTGAGATAGTGTCTTGCTCTGTCACCCAGGCTGGAGTGCAGTGGGGCAATCTCAGCTCACTGCAACCTCTGCCTCCAGGATTCAAGTGATTCCCTTGCCTCAGCCTCCTGAGTCGCTGGGACTACAGGCACCCGCCACCACACTCGGCTAGTTTTTGTATTTTTAGTAGAGACAGGGTTTTACCATGTTGGCCAGCCCCGTCTTAAACTCCTAACCTCAAGTGATCCACTCGCCTTGGCCTCCCAAAGTGCTGGAATTACAGGTGTGAGCCACTGTGCCTGGTTCCTTGGTCTACTTCTGCCTCCCTGGGAGCACACTACCAGACTAGACAGGCTGCCCAGTGACAGTCCCTTTAGACAGGAAATCTCCTCTCCCTCAGGCCTAACACTGCTAGGCACCCTAAGAATTCCTGCTATGGCATGGCTTTCAGACCCCCTCCCGTCTTGGCTGCCTCCTCCACACACTCCACTTTCAGAAAGTCAGATCTATGACTCAGAACTCTTTTGATTCCAAGTGTCATAAACCAAAATCAAACTGACTTAACAAACACAAAAGAATACCACCAATAAAACCCAGAGGAACTGGGTTTACTGGCTCAAATAACTGAAAACAAGATGGAAGAATTCAAATGGTATTATGAGCATGGGTCTCTCGTCTGGTTGGTTTTACTGTTGTCTCATTGGCTCCACTCCAAGGTAAGCTCTCTCCAGAGGGTTAAAGCAGGAGAAGCAGCTTTCATCCCCATAGTTTAGCATCCCTGGGGGAAAAAAAGACTAGTAAAAGCATCAAAATTGAGCCTTCTTGGCCCAACTTTGGCTCACATTGCCATTTTTGAATCACTGTGACTAGAGAAACAGGACATGCTGATTGCCTGGCCTGGTCACACACTTACCTGCCTGAGAGTAGGAGAAGGTTTGTTCCCCACCACCCCCCCAACGAAAAAAAAAATCAAATTACTATTCCAAGAAGTAAGAATGGATATTGGGCAGATGAAACCCACAGTTGCTTTCTACACACCCATAGACAAAAGTAGGGTACTTATGACACATACATAACAAATCTACACATGTACCCCTGAGCTTAAAAGTTAAAGAAAAGAAAGAAAAAAAGGCAGGGTATCATGCAGTCTGACAAGCCCAATGATGGTGAGATTCTAATGTTTTTTTTTTTTTTTTTTGGTCCTGAGCAAGAGGAGTTAGTTTCTGTAGCTCCAGTGAGAGCTGGGATGGCGTGGACATGAGTTCACATCTTTCTTTTTTCCCTCTTCTCACTACTTTCTTATCCAACCTACTAACACTGCCGCAGACTCCCTCCTGTCAAAACAGAAAGCAAAAAGAAAAGAGTCACATACTAGGCCAAGGGACCTGGATTCCTCCGACCCCCCAGAACCTTGGCAGGGCACCAGTCCCAAAGATACTTTCGGGGAAAGGGAATTGGGGACTGATGGGATTACCTAGAGGTGCTCAGGGGAACTGATGGAAAAGAAGCTACTTCTAAGTGATCAATTTATGCAACTCACTCTTCCAGATTGGCCTCACTTTATGTAATACAGATGTTTCTGTAAAGTCAGTATTTTTAAAACCCAAATAATAGTTTGAATGCACTGTGAAAATGATAACATAATAAATGGTAGCTAGTTTTCATTAAGTATCCTTTATTTGCAGGGATATTTTAGAACTCTGTGAACTAGGTATTATTATCCCCATTTCATAGATAAGAACACTGAGTCTCAGAAGCTGCCCAAGGTTCCAAAGACATTAAGTGGTAAAATAAGGATTTGACACCAGGTCTGTCCACCTCTGAAGCCCCATTGTGTTTTTTTATTGCACACTCTAAAGTAAAGGAATCCCACAGCAATGATTTTTAATAATATTCTTAATAATCCCTCAAAATATCTATCTTGTACATACAAGTTTTATATGCATCTGTGGGTGCAGAATACTCATGGTAAATGAGAATAATCAGTGCCAAATGTCTCCCAACGTTGAGGTTACAGCCATATATGACTTTGTTTCATTTCCTCAAATGTGCTCTGTGCTGTACCGTGCCTTCTACTTGCAGTTTAGCGGGCCCGTCAAGAGCATCAGCTCTGAAGTCAGACTGCAAGATCCAGCTCTAGTTAGACCTTGAACTAGTGATGAACTTGAAAAAGTGGCTCATCAATTCAGGCCCTTAATTGTCCCTTTTGTAAATTGAGTACAATAGGACCTCCCTCATAGGATTTTTTTTTTTTTTTTGATGACCAAACAAAATAGTCTAAGTGAACTCTCAGTACCATATCTGGCACTTGGTAAGTGTTCAATGAATGTTCCCATAATATTATAACCTATGTGAAGGCAGAGAAGACGTTTGCCTTTTTTTCACCATTGTAACTCTAGAACCTACGGTAGTGACTTGCACATTGAAGGCAATTAATGGACAGCTGTTGAATGAATAGTTTATTTAGGCTAGCTCGTATAATCCTTAATATGAACCTAGGAGGTAGGGATAGACAATAAGCATAATTTTTAAAAATATAAAATAATTATAGGTAGCGCCAGGCAGTAAAAGCAGAGGAGAAAGAGAGTGACAGGAAAACAGGAGAAGATGTACTGTAGGTGGCCAAGAGCTGAATCAAGGTAGGGACAAAGATAGTTGAGGGTCTAACATGGAGTGTTATGAAAGGAATGTTTGTGTCCACACAAACTTCATGTGCTGAAGCCCTAACCCCCAGCGTGGCTGTATTTGGAGATGGGGCCTCTAAAAAAATTAATTAAGGTTAAATGAGGTCACAAGGGTGGGTCCCTGATTCAACAGGACCAGCATCTGCATAAGAAGAAACACTAGAGTGTCCCATCACTTCACCTTCCTCTCCCTACAAGCCAAGAGAAGAGGCCTCAGAGTGAATCCTACTCTGCCAGCACCTTGATCTCGGACCTCCAGCCTCCAGAAACTGAGATATAAGTTGGTGTCATTTAAGCCACCCAGTCTGTGGTATTTTGTTATGGCAATCCGACCAGACTAAGACAGGGTATGTTCTAGGAAAAGGGAACATCAAGTGCAAAGGCCCTGAAGGAGATTGGTGTTCAAGAAATAGCAAGATGGTCAATAAATGAACAAAGGAGAAAGTGGTAAAATAGAGTGTCAAAGAACCATGCCAGTACTACCCCACAGGGTCTGATCATAGAATAATGCTGAAAAAATGTCCCAACCTCAGATGAAATCATTATTACCACTATAATCTTTATTTATTTATTTATTTATTATTTATTTTGAGATGGAGTCCCGCTCCATCACCCAGGCTGGAGTGCAGTGGCCTGATCTCAGCTCACTGCAACCTCTGCCTCCCAGGTCAAATGATTCTCCTGCCTCAGCCTCCCGAGTATCTAGGATTACAGGCACGCACCACCACCCCTGGCTAACTTTTATATTTTTAGTAGAGATGGGGTTTCCCCACGTTGGCCAGGCTGGTCTTGAACTCCTGACCTCAGGTGATCCACCTGCCTCGGCCTCCCAAAGTGCTGGGATTACAGGCATGAGCCACCGCGCCTGGCCATAATCTTTAACATAAACATTTTTTTCCTCTATTTTATATAAAGTGTAAATAAAGACCTTTTTTTTTTTTAAAGAAAACTAAGATTTTTTTATAGTCATATAACACAATCTACGGGTCAATTATGTGCTTACCAAGCCAATTCAGTTTCTACCAAAATCAGATTGCTCTGCCCATGGCTCCCGTATTGTGAAATTCTAGAACAGCCTCTGGAAACAGAACCCCTTCCCCCTCTCCCTCAGGCAATAACCAGCGTGTTGCAGCTAAGAGCCACCAAAGCCATGACCCTCACTCCCCAGCTGGGGCCCATGTGAAAGGCACAGGGGAAAGGCTCGGGTTTCTCTGCCCTATCAGATCTGGTGAAGCCGGCGTTTTTTACGCCAGGGTGGATCAACAGTCCCTCTCTGCTGAAATCACTGGAGGTAGTTAAGAGGGCAGGACTGGGCTCAGCCTCAGAGATGGAAGGAGGGAGGAGGCTATGCAGATTTTCCTTTCTGCAATGCTAGCGCTACAAAATTGGCATTGGCATCTACTTTCCTCCTCATGTCAGCTGGTTTAGGAGGCAAAAACCTAGGGAAAAGGAATCATATGTGAGGAGAATAAAATCACCTGGTGACCACTGAACAGGCCCCGAGACAAAAACTCCTAACCCGAGGAATTTAAAAGGCAGCAAAGACCACCTGGTGACTATCAAATAGGCCATCTGAAGGCAAAATTCCTTACCTGGGGAAAATTAGAAGTAATTAGACTTCTCTAGTATCTTAAGCAAGCATCCGGTTCCAGATTTCTTTCCCCGCCAAAAAAACTTATAAGTAAAACTAGAATTTCTATGCATCTCTGGAATGCCATGCTGAAACTCATTGTGCAGCCCTTGCTGACATTAAGGCACCAAAATGTCTACAAATGTAATCATTTATCATGACGTATGTGGCTAATATGGTCCAAATTACCCTTAAGTCCCACTTTAAGGTCCATAAATACCCCTAAGGAAAAATCACTGAGGTGCCTCGCTGCACCCTTCTGCAGCATTCTTTCTAATAAACCTTCCTTTTCCAAGCATATACTGTGGTTGGTAAATTCTTTTTACCAACCCACGAGTTGACTACTTCTCAATGCTGGGGCTCTGACACCTTGCCCTGCAATACGAATTGGGAAGTGAAGTGCAAAGGTGGATGTTGGGGTCTGCAGCTTTAGGCATAAATGTCTGGCATTTTCTCTAAAGCAGTGGTTTGCAACTGGGAGCAATTTTGCCTTCCACCCCAGGGCACATTTGGCAATATGTGGAGACATTTTTGCCTATCATAACTTGTGCTGGGGGTAGAGCTACTAGCACCTGGTGGGTAGAAGTCAAGGATGCCACTAAATGTCCTACAATGCACAGGACAGGCCCTAAAACAAAGAATTACCCTGCCCAAGATGCCAACCATGATTTAAGAGAACAGGAACAGGAAATAAAACTCAAACATGTAAGGGCTTTCCATGTGCCACATGATCTACACACACACACACACACACACACACACGCATAATTTAATCTTCATCCCAATTCCACAAAGTGATGCCCATTTTTCCCAGATGGGAAAATGAAATTCTCAATTCAGTGGGAATTTCACCCTGCTAGTAACTGGCAGAGGAGGAATCTGAATTTGGCTTTGGGTGATTGTCATTAGACTGTAAGCTCCATGAGGACAGGGACCTTGTCCATTTTGTTCACCTCTATGTGTCCAGTGCCTAGTGTAAGTTATTACTTAACTGAAGTTCAATAAAGACTTTCTTGAATTAATAATGGATTAATAAATGACTTAATGGCCCTGAAGTCCATGCTTGTTCCTCCCCACCACTCCTTGAGAATAATGAAGATCCTCAAAATGTCCTTCTAGGGCTCCATGGAAGGCAATATGTTGCATGCCAGGAACAGAAACCTCCTCAGGCTAACTCAGGTCAAAATGGGAGTTTATGGCAGGAATGCAGAGGTATGATAGAAACCAAACACAGCCAGGACTTATGGGCTTACAAAGCCACCAGGAATCAGAGTGCCCTGTGGTCTCTGTCATTGCTGCATCTCAGTTTTCTCTCCTAACAGATGATTTCCTGTGGGTAGCCATCTTACGCATGGCTCAGTATAACAAATGCAGCCCTATTTTAACTCCAAAAGTCCACATGGCCTCTCAGCATAGCTCCCCTTATTAACCAGGTTAGTCTGTCAATAGCTCAGTTACAAATTCCCAGAGGAAAAATTCAACTAGTTAGCATGCACTAACCTTCAAGATGACGCTGGCCCCAGCCAGACAACTGCAACTTCATGGGAGACCCTGAGTGAGAACTGGTTAAACAACCTTGCCAAGCCTGAGGACCAGAAGCAATAAGAATCAAATTACTGGGAGGAGTGGGGAGGGATGGCATTTGGAGATATACCTAATGTAAGTGATGAGTTAATGGGTGCAGCACACCAACATGGCACATGTATACATATGTAACAAACCTGCACATTGTGCACGTGTACCCTAGAACATGAAGTATATATAAAAAAGAAAGAATCAAATTACTGTTGTTATTTTAAGGAGCTAAGGTTGGGGTGATTTGTTACGTGGCAACAGATAACTGGAACCCGATATTAATTGATATTAGAAGTGAGTTGCTACTATAACAAAAACCTAAATATGTAGCATCATCCTTGTGCTTTAGCAGCAGGTAGAAGCTGAGGGACCTTGATGATCATGTTAGTGAAGCCTAATGGGTCTTGCAGACACCTTACAGGGAAGTGAGGGAAATGCTACTGGAAAGAGGGGAAAGGGGACTGACCCTCAGATATGGTGGAAGGTAGAGGCATGGTTGTCAGTTGTGATGTAGGAAAGCAGGAAATGTACCTAACAAATATGATGATCTAGCCAAACTGCCTATAATACCAGGCGAATGAGAAAAAGCAACTTATGAGAGTCAGAGGATGAGAAAGAAAAAAAAAGCAGCTTAAAAAATGAAACTGTTTGGATTTCAAGCAAAATTTAGAGGGCATAAAAAAGAGGCCGGGTAAGATGGCTCAAGCACTTTGGGAGGCTGAGGTGGGCAGATCTCTTGAGCCCAGGAGTTCGAGACCAGCCTGGGCCACGTGACTATATCTGGTCTCCATAAAAAATACAAAAAAAATTAGCCAGGCGAGGCAACACGTGTCTATGGTTCCAGCTACTTGGGAGGCTGAGGTGGTAGGACTGTTTGAGCCCAGGAGATGGAGGTCACAGTGACTCAGGATTGTACCACTACACTCCAGCCTGGGTGACAGAGTGAGACCCTGTCTCAAAAAAAAAAAAAAAAAAAAAAAAAAAAAGCCCAGATTTTTGGGGTTTGAAAATGAAATTGCTTCTCACTCCCAGCCTCTCCAGAGGGCAAACTATTCTCAAATTAAGAAATAGCTTCCCAGCAAAGGGTGGGCACAGCATCTCTGGTTAAGAGCACAGAAAGGTTTAACTCAATAACCTTTCAAACTGACAAAATCCTTCTAAGAAGCTTAAGGGGTGCTTACTGTTTCTCTTTATTAAACAATTGGATTTCTAAGAATATTAAGGGCATTGTCCCACAGCAGCCTCAAAACGAATCTAAGGCAGAAAGGACTCATATGAGCCAAAAAGGTGTGAGGTCACGGCTTTTTTCCCAATGGAGAAAACCCCAGTAAGAATCATAAAAAATTCTCAAAGTGTTTTAGAAGCCGCTTGGACTAAAAGGGAAGGAGACAGTACAAAGTGAAAAGAGAGCTTTGGATCTCAAAACTTCTATGAGCAGAAAGGAGGCTGAGAAAACCACCCAGGGGGAAATATAGATTACATTTTAGGAAAAGGGAAGATTAAATTCAGAAAGTGGAACCAAGAGCCCAGAAGGCAGAGCCGTAGAAAATCACTGAGTAGAACTGGACCGTGATCAAGGAACCAGCAACATGTGCCTGACTGGATTTCATAATTGCCACAAACCAGCAACTGCTGTGCACCTCCTGTTTTCTCTCTCTCTCTCTCTCTCTTTTTTTTTTTTTTTTTTTTTTTTGTTTTTTTGACACAGAGTCTCACTCTCACCCTGTTTCCCAGGCTGGAGTGTAGTGGCACGATCTTAGCTCACTACCACCTCCACCTCCCAGGTTCAAATGATTCTCGTGCCTCAGCCTCCCGAGTAGCTGGGATTACAGGCATGTGCCACCATGCCTGGCTAATTTTCTTGCATTTTTAGTAGACACAGGGTTTTGCCATGTTTCCCACGCTGGTCTTGAGCTCCTGAGCTCGGGTGATCCACCCGCCTCAGTCTCCCAAAGTGATGGGATTACAGATGTAAGCTATTTTCTCCTTTTTGAATGCAAATGTTCTTTTTTTTTTTCTTTCTTTTTTTTTCTTTTAAGGGAGCATGGCTTCTGGGGAAGACCTAAAGTGCAAGCTCTCTTCACTGGAAATGTTGACTGCAATTTTCTGATGTTTATCCTACCATTGTACATTGGATATGGATGACAAATAACCTGTTGTCTTAGTTCACAGGACTTCAGATCAAGAAGAATCATTCTTTAAGGGCTATGACTAAGGAGTCACACTCAAGATACCTCACCCATACATAGAAGTGATATAGGACACAAGTTCCTGGACTTCGAGCCTAAACCTGATGGCATGAGATGTTCGAGACTGAATGTCATGAAGATATTAGAAAAAATATTGAAAATAAAGAGATGTTTGGGAATGTCCCAAGATGGGACAATGGCAGTTTATATGTAGGAGAAATATAAAATGTGTGGTCAGAGACAGACTGTAGCAGTTTTAAAATATGACCTCCAGATTCCATTCCAAGATGGCCAAATAGAAACAGCTCCGGCCGGGCGCGGTGGCTCAAGCCTGTAATCCCAGCACTTTGGGAGGCCGAGGCGGGCGGATCACGAGGTCAGGAGATCGAGACCATCCTGGCTAACATGGTGAAACCCCGTCTCTACTAAAAATACAAAAAAACTAGCCGGGCGTGGTGGCGGGCGCCTGTAGTCCCAGCTACTCGGAGGCTGAGGCAGGAGAATGGCCTGAACCTGGGAGGCGGAGCTTGCAGTGAGCCGAGATCGCGCCACTGCACTCCAGCCTGGGTGACACAGCGCGAGACTCCGTCTCAAAAAAAAAAAAAAAAAAAAAAAAAAAAAAAAAAAAGAAACAGCTCCGGTCTGCAGATCCCAGCGTGATTGATGGAGAAGACAGGTGATTTCTGCATTTCCAACTGAGGTACCTGGTTCATCTCACTGGGACTGGTTGGAGAGTGGGTGCAGCCCGTGGAGGGTGAGCCGAAGTAGGGCGGGGCATTGCCTCATCCAGGAAGCACAAGGGGTCATGGGATTTCCCTTTCTTAGCCAAGGGAAGCCTTGACAGCCGGTACCTCGAAAACAGGAAACTCTTACCCAAATGGTGCACTTTTCCAATGGTCTTAGCAAGCGGCACACCAGGGGATTATATCCCATGCCTGGCTCGGCAGATCCAACGCCCATAGAGCCTTGCTCACTGCTAGCGCAGCAGTCTGAGATCACCCTGAGAGGCCTTGCATCTGCCATTGCTGAGGCTTGAGTAGGTAAACAAAGCAGTCAGGAAGATCGAACTGGGTGGAGCCCATCGCAGCTCAGTGAGGCCTGCTGCCTTTGTAGACTCCACCTCTGGGGACAGGGCATAGCTGAACAAAAGGCAGCAGATACTTCTGCAGACTTAAACGTCCCTATCTGACAGCTCTGAAGAGAGCAGTGGTTCTTCCTGCATGGTATTTGAGCTCGGAGAACAGACATACTGCCTCCTCAAGTGGGTCCCTGTCCCCCATGTAGCCTAACGCCTCCCAGTAGGGGCCGACTGACACCTCAGACAGCCGGGTGCCTTTCAGGGATGAAGCTTCAGGCAGCAATATTTGCTGTTTGGCAGCCTCCACTAGTGATACCCAGGCAAACAGGGTCTGGAGTGGACCTCCAACAAACTCCAACAGACCTGCAGCTGAGGGGCCTGTTAGAAGGAAAACTAACAAACAGAAAGGAATAGCATCAACATCAACAAAAAGGACATCCACACCAAAACCCCATCTGTAGGTCACCAACATCAAAGACCAAAGGTAGATAAAACCACAAAGATGGGGAGAAACCAGAGCAAAAAAGCTGAAAATTCTAAAAACCAGAGCACCTCTTCTCCTCCAAAATATCACAGCTCCTCGCCAGCAACGTAAAAAAGCTGGACGGAAAATGACTTTGACGAGTTGACAGAAGTAGGCTTCCGAAGGTCATTAATAACAAACTTCTCCAAGCTAAAGGAAGATGTTCGAACCCGTTGCAAGGAAGCTAAAAATCTTGAAAAAAGATTAGATGAATGGCTAACTAGAATAAACAGTGTAGAGAAGACCTTAAATGACCTGATGGAGCTGAAAACCATGGCACGAGAACTACGTGACGCATGCACAAGCTTCAGTATCCGACGCGATCAGGTGGAAGAAAGGGTATCAGTGATTGAAGATTAATGAAGTGAGAAGTTTAGAGAAAAAGAGTAAAAAGAAATGAACAAAGCCTCCAAGAAATATGCGACTATATGAAATGACCAAATCTACGTTTGACTGGTGTACCTGAAAGTGACGGGGAGAGTGGAACCAAGTTGGAAAACACTCTTCAGGATATTATCCAGGAGAACATCCGAAACCTAGCAAGGCAGGCCAACATTCAAATTCAGGAAATACAGACAACACCACAAACATACTCCTAGAGAAGAGCAACCCTAAGACACATAATTGTCAGATTCACCAAGGTTGAAATGAAGGAAAAAATGTTAAGGGCAGCCAGAGAGAAAGGTCTGGTTACCCACAAAGGGCGGCCAATAAGACTAGCAGTGGATCTGTTGGCAGAAATTCTACAAGCCAGAAAAGAGTAGGGGCCAATATTCAACATTCTTAAATAAAAGAATTTTCAACCCAGAATTTCATATCCAGCCAAACTAAGCTTCATAAGTGAAGGAGAAATAAAATCCTTTACAGACAAGCAAATGCTGAGAGATTTTGTCACAGGCCTGCCTTACAAGAGCTGCTGAAGGAAGCACTAAACATGGAAAGGAACAACTGGTATCAGCCACTGCAAAAACATGCCAAATTGTAAAGACCATTGATGCTAGGAAGAAGCTGCATCAACTAATGGGCAAAATAACCAGCTAACATCATAATGACAGGATCAAATTCACACATAACAATATTAACCTTAAATGTAAATGGGCTAAATGCCCCAATTAAAAGACACAGACTGGCGAATTGGATAAAGAGTCAAGACCCATCAGTGTGCTTTATTCAGGAGACCCATCTCACCTGCAGAGACACACATAGGTTCAAAATAAAGGGATGGAAGAAGATCTACCAAGCAAAGGAAAGCAAAAAAAAAAAAAAGCAGGGGTTGCAATCCTAGTCTCTGATAAAACAGATTTTAAATCAACAAATATCAAAAGAGACAAAGAAGGCCATTACATAATGGTAAAGGGATCAATTCAATAAGAAGAGCTAACTATGCTAAATACATATGCACCCAATACAGGGGCACCCAGATTCACAAAGCAAGTCCTTACAGACCTACAAAGAGACTTAGACTCCCACACAATAATAATGGGAGACTTTAACACCCCACTGTCAATGTTAGATCAACGAGACAGAAGGTTAACAAGGATATCAGGACTTGAACTCAGCTCTGCATCAAGCCGACCTAACAGACATCTACATAACTCTCCACCCCAAATCAACAGAATATACCTTCTTCTCAGCACCACATCATACTTATTCCAAAATTGACCACATAGTTGGAAGTAAAGCACTCTTCAGCAAATGTAAAAGAATAGAAATCACAAGAAACTGTCTCTCGGACCACACTGCAATCAAATTAGAACTCAGGATTAAGAAACTCATTCAAAACTGAACAACTCTGTGGAAACTGAACAACCTGCTCCTGAATGACTACTGGGTAAATAATGAAATGAAGGCAGAAATAAAGATGTTCTTTGAAACCAATGAGAACAAAGACACAACATACCAGAATCTCTGGAATATATTTAAAGCAGTATGTAGAGGGAAATTTATACCACTAAGTGCCCATAAGAGAAAGCAGGAAAGATCTAAAATTGACACCCTAACATCACAATTAAAAGAACTAGAGAAGCAAGAGCAAACAAATTCAAAAGCTAGCAGAAGGCGAGAAATAACTAAGATTAGAGCAGAACTGAAGGAGATAGAGACACAAAAAGCCCTTCAAAAAATCAATGAATCCAGGAGCTGGTTTTTTTTTTTTTAAAGATCAATAAAATTGATAGACCACTAGCAAGACTAATAAAGAAGAAAAGAGAGAAGAATCAAATAGATGCAATAAAAAATGATAAAGGGGATATCACCACTGATCCCACAGAAATACAAACTACCACCAGAGAATACTATAAACACCTCTACACAAATAAACTAGAAAATCTAGAAGAAATGGATAAATTCCTGGACACATACACCCTCCCAAGACTAAACCAGGAAGAAGATGAATCTCTGAATAGACCAATAACAGGCTCTGAAATAGAGGAAATAATTAATAGCCTACCAACCAAACAAAAGTCCAGGACCAGACGGCTTCACAGCCGAATTCTACCAGAGGTACAAAGAGGAGCTGGTACCAGTCCTTCTGAAACTCTTCCAATCAATAGAAAAAGAGGGAATCCTCCCTAACTCATTTTATGAGGCCAGTATCATCCTGGTACCAAAGCCTGGAAGAGACACCACAACAAAAAAAGAATTTTAGAACAATATCCCTGATGAATATCAATGCAAAAATCCTCAACAGATACTGACAAACCGAATCCAGCAGTGCATCAGAAAACTTACCCACCACGATCAAGTCACCTTTATCCCTGGGTTGCAAGGCTGGTTCAATATACACAAATCAAAAAACATAATCCAACACGTCAACAAAAACAAAGACAAAAACCACTTGATTATCTCAGTAGATGCAGAAAAGGCCTTTGACAAAATTCAACAGCCCTTCATGCTAAAAAACTTTCAATAAACTAGGTATTGATGGAACTTATCTCAAAATAATAAGAGCTATTTATGACCAACCCACAGCCAATATCATACTGAATGGGCAAAAACTGGAAGCATTCCCTTTGAAAACTGGCACAAGACAGGGATGCCCCCTTTACCACTGCTATTCAACATAGTGTTGGAAGTTCTGGCCAGGGCAATCAGGCAAGAGAAAGAAACAAAGTGTATTCAATTAGGAAAAGAGGAAGTCAAATTGTCCCCGTTTGCAGATAACATGATTGTATATTTAGAAAACCCCATCATCTCAGCCCAAAATCTCCTTAAGGTGATAAAGCAACTTCAGCAAAGTTTTAAGACACAAAATAAACATGCAAAAATCACGAGTATTCCTAAACACCAATAACAGACAGAGTCAAATCATGAGTGAACTCCCATTCACAATTGCTACAAAGAGAATAAAATATCTAGGAATCCAACTTACAAGGGATGTGAAGGACCTCTTCAAGGAGAACTACAAACCACTGCTCAGTGAAATAAAAGAGGACACAAACAAATGGAAGAACATTCCATGCTCATGGATAGGAAGAATCAATATCGTGAAAATGGCCATACTGCCCAAGGTAATTTATAGATTCAATGCCATCCCCATCAAGCTACCAATGACTTTCTTCACAAAATTGGAAAAAACTACTTTAAAATTTATATGGAAACAAAAAAGAGCCTGCATTGCCAAGACAATCCTAAGCAAAAAGAACAAAGCTGGAGGCATCACGCTACCTGACTTCAAACTATGCTACAAGGCTACAGTAACCAAAACAGCATGGTACTGGTACCAAAACAGAGATATAGACCAATGGAACAGAACAGAGGCTTCAGAAATAACACCACACATCTACAACCATCTGATTTTTGATAAACCTGACAAACAAGAAATGGGGAAAGGATTTCCTATTTAATAAATGGTGCCAGGAAAACTGGCTAGCCATAAGTAGAAAGCTGAAACTGGATCCCTTCCTTACACCTTATACAAAAATTAATTCAAGATGGATTAAAGACTTAAACTTTAGGCCTAAAACCATGAAAACCCTTGAAGAAAACCTAGGCAATACCATTCAGGACATAGGCATGGGCAAGGACTTCATGACTAAAACACCAAAAGCAATGGCAATAAAAGCCAAAATAGACAAATGGGATCTAATTAAACTAAAGAGCTTCTGCACAGCAAAAGAAACTACCATTAGAGTGAACAGGCAACCTACAGAATGGGAGAAGATTGTTGCAATCTACCCCTCTGAGAAAGGGCTGATAAATAGAATCTACAAAGAACTTAAACAAATTTACAAGAAAAAATCAAACAACCCCATCAAAAAGTGGGCAAAGGATATGAACAGACACTTTTCAAAAGAAGACATTTATGCAGCCAACAGACACATGAAAAAATGCTCATCATCACTGGCCATCAGAGAAATGCAAATCAAAACTACAACGAGATACCATCTCACACCAGTTAGAATGGCAATCATTAAAAAGTCAGGAAACAACAGGTGCTGGAGAGGATGTGGAGAAATAGGAACACTTTTACACTGTTGGTGGGATTGTAAACTAGTTCAACCATTATGGAAGACAGTGTGGTGATTCCTCAAGGATCTAGAACTAGAAATACCATTTCACCCAGCCATCCCATTACTGGGTATATACCCAAAGGATTATAAATCATGCTACTATAAAGACACATGCACATGTATGTTTATTGTGGCACTATTCACAATAGCAAAGACTTGGAACTAACCCAAATGTCCATCAGTGACAGACTGGATTAAGAAAATGTGACACATATACACCATGGAATACTATGCAGCCATAAAACAGGATGAGTTCATGTCCTTTGTAGGGACATGGATGAAGCTGGAAACCATCATTCTCAGCAAACTATTGCAAGGACAGAAAACCAAACACTGCATGTTCTCACTCATAGGTGGGAATTGAACAATGAGAACACTTGGACACAGGGTGGGGAACATCACACACCGGGACCTGTCATGGGGTCAGGGTCAGGGGAGGGATAGCATTAGGAGATATACCTAATGTAAATGATGAGTTAATGGGTGCAGCACACCAACATGGCACATGTATACATATGTAACAAACCTGCACATTATGTACATGTATCCTAGAACTTAAAGTATAATAAAAAAATATTTTAAATGTATCTCAAATCATAAGGAATCTATCGGCAGAAATAAAAACATTCTGCGTGACAAGGAAAAAAATCAGAAAATGCATGTAAATTCCTTAACTCAGTGCCTGGTACACAGTAAGTGCTCAACATATAGCTGTCTTCATTGTTACTTGGTCATTGATATTGGTTGAGCTGGTGTTGAGTGGCATGGCCTCAAATAATTAATAGGACTTCTAGGTAAGAATACTAAGAATTCTATTAGGCAGGCTGGGCAAGCGCCAGTTTGCCTTGTGCAACAGGCTCTGTGGCTGGATAACTCTGGAAGCAGAAATTCCAAACAGAGTCTAGCTATTTGTTTGGTTCCAGAGAGAAATCACTCCAGTTAAGCTGCTATTGGAAACTTACTCATCTGCTAACCTTGAGGATTAGTGGGTGTGAAGGTAAACAGGCAAAAAGTAAACAAGGTAAAAGAGACAGACTTCTGTACTATGAGCGAGATCAGCCTTGCACACAAAGTCTCAACTTCTCTAGAGTGGACAGAGAATCTAGCTTGATTTTACATTAGCTAGTCATTTTTGCCAGTTAAATGTGAATTAAAAATGGACTTACACAAAAACTGAAAGTTTGTGCTGAAGAACATCCAAAGCAAAAGGTGGTGAGGCTTCTGCCACAGGGAAGCTTCTTACCTAGTAAATGCGATATGAATTCACTCATTCTTGAGCTTATTCTCTCATTCCACCACCAGAATGCCTTCCCTTAGCTGGTCTCTTTGCCTCCTGTCCCACCTAAGCTGTTATCTTTACCACAGCCAGAGTAGAGTTCCTAAAATACAATTCTAATCCTGACATTCCCCTGCTTTTAAATCTTTGGTGGGTCCCTTTTCCTTGAACAAAGTCCAAACTCTTTAACATAGTTCACAAGAAAGTTTATGATCTGGCTTGAAACCTCCCAGTGGCTTTGAATTGCTTTTGGAATAGAATCCACACTCTTCCTTGTGTCCTGCTAGGGAACTCAGGCAGCTGAAGGAACTTGCTTAAGTGGTAGAGCCCACTTGGACTGATTCCAAAGCCCATGTTCCAGACCAGAGCTGCTCACAGCAGCTTTACAGTGAACTATTTGTTAATGGTCCAAGCCTAGGGCAGTGACAACCTGTCAAAATGTAAATCAATGCCATGCTACCTTCATGGAGAAAGTCTTGCTGCGAAGAAAATAGCAGCTGAACTAAAAACAGTATGATTAGTTATGCAGTTGACTTACCTCCTGCTCCATATCTCGTTGGAAGCCAAAAGCAGTTTGGGGATCAGCAGCCATCTGTGTACCACACTTTGAATAGCATTGCTGCAATCTGACCCCCACACTGTACAGTAAGTCCTCACTTAACATTGTCAATAAAATCTTGGAAACGGTGACTTCAGGAAAAAAGATGTATAAGGAAACAAATTTGGCCATAGGCTAATTGATACAAACAAGAGTTAAATTCCTATGTCATATTTCTGGTAACAAAATCATCACTAAACTTCTGCAAACACTTCTAAAAGTTAAACATTGAAACAAATGTGAGCTATACAGACGTTCAGGAAAGATTAATAAAAAGAGATAAGAGAATTACTTACCCAGTGAATCTAGTTCAAGGTCCTGGGTGGCTGGGGCCTATCCTGGCAGCTCAGGGCACAAGGTGGGCACCAGCCCCGGGCAGGACATCATCCCATTGCAGAGCGCACTCACACACACCCACCCACATTCACGCACACTGGGACCTCTCAGACACACCAATTAACCTCAGGTGTGCATCTCTGGGATGGTGTCCTAGTGGGAGGAAGCCGGAGAACCTGGAGAAAATCCATATAGACACGGGGAGAACGTGCAGACTCCACACAGACAGTGGCCCCAGATGGGAAGAGATTTTTTTTTCTCATCAACATTATAATGAAACGGTGTTGAAGGAAACTATGTTATTTGAAGACGTGCTGTTTTCTTACTCTTCTTATTCCTTAGCTGAGGTCTTTATATGAAGCACCTGATTTATTCCTGGCCCCTTCTTTCCTGCCTTCTGTGGACCTCAGCACAGGAACTGCCAGATAATCTGTATCATAGATGAAGAAGGGGTTTTAAAAAGTATATCCTACTTTTCAAAGCCAGGAAGAAAATCTTTTTTGGAATTATCCTCAGTTGGGGAATTTTCACAAGGCTCTAAGTTCCAGAAAGCTATTCTTGCTGGCTAGTTGGCTAAGCTTTCAGTAAAAGCCCTGATTTCCACAGCAGAACTGTGCAAACTATTCTTATATGCACTAGCCTCACAGCCTAAGGCAGTGGCAGCCTCAAAAATCCTGCGATGTGGAATTCTATGGTCCTGTCCTTATGTGCTCTTAGTCCTTCCGTATACTCCTGAGGAGCTCCCTAATCAGTCTTCCTCCATTCTCTATCACCATGGGCTTTCTACCAGCTTTTTCACTTTTAGCCTCACTGAATAGCCCCACCACACACACACATACACACACACACACACACACACACACACACACCCCATGCTAAGATCTTTAGTGGCAGTAGCTGTTAGGAAAGGTTTGCTCATTCATTCTTTTGTTTATTCAAATATTCGGTCAGAACTGTCTCTGTACCAGGAACTGGGTTAAGAGTTAAGGACACAATGGTAAACAATAAAAAAGACAGCCATGCCCTCTGGGAGTTTTCTGAGCTGAGTGAGGAAGTCAGACTAAATGACATCATGATGAATGCTATAAATAAAAGTATTAAAGTTCTATGAGGGCCGGGCATAGTGGCTCACACCTGTAATCCCAGCACTTTGAGAGGCTGAGGCGGGCAAATCAATTGAGGCCAGGAGTTTGAGACCAGCCTGGCCAAGATGGTGAAACCCCGTCTCTACTAAAAATTACAAAATTAGCTGGGTGTGGTGGTACACGCCTGTAATCCCAGATATTCAGGAGGCTGAGGCACAAGAATTGCTTGAACCCGGGAGGCGGAAGTTGCAGTGAGCCGAGATCGCACCACAGCCTGGATGACAGAGCAAGACTGTCTCAAAATAAATAAATAAATACATACATAAATACATAAATAACTTATCTGAGAAAGTAAAGCAGGCACTTATCTGAGAAAGTAATCTAATCTGTTTCCGTGTAGAAGTGATATTTACAATGAGACTTAAATGTCATCATGAATTTTTGTCTAATAGTCAACATCAAGCCCACTCTTTTGTTCCCAATGCCAAGTACTGAGTTAAACACTTTAGACACATGAAGTGATTTCATCTTCACAAGGTCTCAACGGCAAAGGAGCCATTTTTACCCCCATTTTATAGATGAGAAAACTGAGAAGCAAAGTTACCACTCCAAAGTTGCACAACCAATCAGGGATTGGGACCTAATTCTGCCTGATTACAACGCCTAGTTTTTAACTACTCTAACCTGAAGGAAGCCTTGATAAATACACTAGAAGGCATCCCAAGCCTAGGAAGAGGGCCACCTGTAATTAGAGCTGCCCCTGATTAAACATCGTGTGAGGAAGTACATGATGGCTCCTAGGCCACACTGTCTAGTCCCACCCTTCTAAAATACTGTGATTCATTCCTACGAGAGGTGCTAAACTGCTTGTGTTGTCATTAATTATTTGTTTCTAGAAGTTTCTACAAGAATAAGACTTTCCAGGTTGCATCTGAAGGACCTGGGCCAACACCCATCCAATTTAATTATTCGTAAGTCCCCATTTGGGGGCAGAACCCCTGCTAGGCTTGGGGACACTGAACAGAATAAGTCACAATCCTAGCCTTCAAAGAGCTTATCTGGCAGTGAAAGAGACAGGCAAGTAAACAGATCACTGTATTATTTTGCAGCGAGTGAGAAAACTAGAAGCACATACAGGGACCAGAAGTAGCATAGAAGAGAGGAAGCTTTTCTGGAGGAGGGGATTTCTAGGTTGGGTTTTAAAGTAGAAATATGCATTCAATGAAACTCAAAAAGAGAGTCTTCCACTTGTTAAAGGCTTAGGACATCAGGCAGCAGCAAGCATTTAGTTTGCTAGAAGCTGCTTTTGTCTGATTGGAACATACAATGAAGGGTGAGTAGAGGCATGAGATGCAGCTAAAGAGATACACAGAGGCCAATCATGACTGGTCTTACACCCTAGGCTCAGGAGCTGGGATTTTTATCTTGAAGACAACATGTCGGCAAAAGACACGGTCCTAAGCCCTGAAAACGATCCATTCTGGTTTGCTATTGAGAAAACTCTCTCTGGCATGGGTAAAGAGGGTTGGTCAGATAAAGCCAGGCAAGAAGCAAGAAGAGTCTTTTTTTATTTTTTAGAGACAGAGTCTTGCTATATTGCCCCATCCAGTCTCAAACTCCTGGCTTCAACTGATCTTCCTGCCTCAGCTGCCTCAGCCTCTCGAGTCATTGGGATTATAGGCATGAGCCATCATACCTGCCAGGAAGGGTCTTTTTTGTTTGTTTGTTTGTTTGTTTGTTTGTTTGAGATGGAGTCTGGCTCTGTCGCCCAGGCTTGAGTGCAGTGGTGCAATGTCATCTCACTGCAGCCTCTGCCTCCTGGGTTCAAGCAATTCTCCTGCCTCAGCCTCCTGAGTAGCTGGAATTACAGGTGTGTGCCACCACGCCTGGCTAATTTTTGTATTTTTAGTAGAGACAGGGTTTCACCACATAGGCCAGGCTGGTCTTGAACTCCTGACCTCAAATGATCCACCAGCCTCGGCCTCCCAAAGTGCTGGATTACAGGCGTGAGCCACCATGACCACCAGAAAGGGTCTTTAGGAGTATAAATGAGAGACGCAGAGGCTGGTGCTCAGCTGAGAGCAGTGAGGTTGGACAGAAAGGAAGAGACAGGAAGGTAATAGCAGGAGGACTCGGTGACTAGTGGGATGTGCACTGTGAGGGGGCAGGAGGAGTCCAGAATGACTCCTAACTTTCTGTGCTGGGCAAGTGGGTGGTGGCTGGAACCAGCAGCTGAAACAGGGCTTTTAGGGAAATGAAGAGGGAGTGGGAGAATGATGAGACTGGGCTTTTGAGGTGGAGGTGCCAGGAGGCAGGGATCGTCAGGCAGACGAGAACTCCAGGGAGAGACTCTTCACTGCTCCCTAGGAAATGCTGGTAGGACGCATTCCTGGGCAGAGCAGAAGTCTGTGACACCCACGCTGCGGGCCTCTGAGATGAAAATCACCAACTGCTGAAACCAGCTGACTCCTATGGCAAAACATGCCTGGCATCCCCAACCTGAGGTGAGGAGTGGCTGGGAGAATCAACCACTTATTTACTCTCCAGGCTTCCCTTCTTAGTAAATGACACAACTACCTGTCTCCTCCAAAGCGCAAGCCCAAACCCTAAAACCTACCCTTCCTGCCTCCTTTTCCCCATACCCATCCATCTAATTTAACTAATCTTCAACAACCACTCCGTCTCAAACAGTCCGGATCATTCTTGGTCCCCTTATCTTGCTATATCATCTTCATAGCATTTATATGATCTAAAATGATATTATACTGCTGCCTACTTGTTTACTACCTATGTTGCCTCTGGAGCGTAGGCTCCAGGAGGGCAGGGGTCTTGTCGCATTCATCTCCATATCCCTAATCCCTGGAACAGTGCTTGGTGCATTGTCAGAGCTCAATAAACGTGAATTAAATGAAGTTCATTTTTTTTAACCTTCTTCAAACCTTTTTCAGCTTTACTAATATTCATCCTTCACTAATACCTGACATAACATAAATTCTCACTTTTGTCTTTTTCTCTTTCTTTCTTTCTTTTTTTTTTTTTTAAGAAATGGCATCTCACTACATTGCCCAGGCTGGACTCAAATGATCCTCCTGCCGTGACCTTCTCTGAGTAGCTGGGACTACAGGCACATGCCACCACACCCAACTATTAAATGAAATTACTGATCCAACACTTCTCCCCGTCTCTGCTGCTCCCATAATGATTCAAGCCCCTGTACAATTCCTGGAGTGCTCCGGGAACCCCTCAGACTTGGTGACTGACTCTTTGTGGGTTGAGAAGGATGGGAGTCTGTTAGTCTTTTCATTTCCAAGTCATATATCCTCTCCCATCCACTCATTCTCCACAAAGCAGCCAAAATAATCCTCTAAATTCATGGACAAGTCACTCCTTGCTTAAAATTTTCAGGTGGCCCTCAAGGGCCAGCAAGCTCAACTGTTTGATTAATCTCCTATCACTTTACACCTCACTCTCTACTCCTCACACATTGCTGCTTCTATTCTTCAAAAAAAAGCTACCTTCAGGACCAGTCATATTGCTGTCGGGCACACTCTTCTCCAGCAATATGCACGGGTCCCAGCTTAAACGCCACTTCCTGAGACAAGCCTCCCTGGCCCATCCAATCTAAAATAAAGCCCCCATCCCCAACCAGTCTTCCACAGCCCCAGGCACTCTTTAGCACATCAACCTGATTATCTCCTTCACATCGCTTTTTATAGCCTATTCTTGTTTATTGATTTGTTAACTTAAATATTGTTTCTCTCTTTTTCACCTCTCTCCACCCCCAGCAGGTACTCCACTGCCTGGAAGATAGTTACAGCTTAATTAGTATTTTTGAATTAAATTGTGCTTCCACTATCATGATAGTGATGATGATGACAAGGATAATGACTGAGGATGCTAATATTCATGATGTTCTCCCCTAGCTTATTTGAGTTTGTGGATCCAATGACTGACTGAAGTATGTTCTATTTAATTAGAGACAGAATCCATTGTTAAAAGGTTCATCTGGGCTTTGAAGGATGTGTAGGGTGGGGGTGTGTGTGTGTGTGTGTGTGTGTGTTTATTCACACCAGGAGACCTATAGTCATCATTAGGTACAACTCACCACCTGTCTCTGTGGATACCCGCTCAGTAAAGGCAAAATGAAGACGTGTCAGGTTTCCTTTATCATTTTGCATGATGGGTTGGATTTATTGTGTTTCGTAGACAATAAATATTGAGACAAGAAGACAGTCTCTTGGCCCCTTTAGATGCTTTCCCAGGTCCCGCATTCACTCTGCCAGGAATGGGTTTTGAGGACATGCTAGAAAAGAGAGAAAATGCAATTAACCAGATGGTGCTAGGAGGAGGGACTGGGGCTGAAAGCCAGCGGGGGCTGCAGAAGGAAGAGTGGCCACAAACTAAAACAAGATGACCTGTCAGTTTCAATCACACTGGTGAAAACTTTAGGAAACACATGGCTGAACACATTTCACATTGGTCCTGAAAAGGGAACAGGTTCTTAGTGAAACTCAAAAAGTAGAGATGAAAGAAATCTCTGGGCCAGGCAGCATGGCTCACGCCTGTAATCCCTCACGCCTGTAATCCTGCCGAGGCGGGCGGATCACCTGAGGTCAGGAATTTGAGACCAGCCTGGCCAACAAGGTGAAACCCCGTCGCTACTAAAAACACAAAAATTAACCAGGCTTGGTGGCAGGCCCCTGTAATCCCAGCTACTCAGGAGGCTGAGGCAGGAGAATCGCTTGAACCTGGGAGGCGGAGGTTGCAGAGAGCCGAGATTGAGCCATGGCACTCCAGCCTGGGGAACAAGAGGAAGACTTCGTCCCCCCGCCCCCGCCAAAAAAAAAAAAAAGCCGGGCGCAGTGACTCACGCCAGTAATCCCAGCACTTTGGGAGGCTGAGGCGGGCGGATCACGAGGTCAGGAAATCGAGACCAACCTGGCTAACATGGTGAAACCCCCTCTCTACTAAAAATACAAAAAATTAGCGGGGCGTGGTGGCGGGCGCCTGTAATGCTAGCTACTCCAGAGGCTGAGGCAGGAGAATGGCGTGAACCCGAGAGGAGGAGCTTGCAGTGGGCCCAGATCGAGCCACTGCACTCCACCCTGGGGAACAAGAGGAAGACTTCATCTCCAAAAAGAAAAAAAAGGCCGGGCGCGGTGGCTGACGCCAGTAATCCCAGCACTTTGGGAGGCCAAGGCGGGCGGATCACGAGGTCAGAAGATCGAGGCCAGCCTGGCTAACACGGTGAAACCCCATCTCTACTGAAAATACAGAAAATTAGCCGGGTTTGGTGGCAGGCGCCTGTAGTCCCAGCTACTCCGGAGGCTGAGGCAGGAAAATGGCATGAACCCAGGAGGCAGAGCTTGCAGTGAGCCCAGATCGAGCCACTGCACTCCAGCCTGGGTGACAGAGTGAGACTCCGTCTCAAAAAGAAAAAAAGAAAAAAAAAAAAGTCTCCAATAGTCATCTCATTTTGCAGATGGGTAATTTGAAGCCCAGAGAGAAAAAGGACTTTCCCAGGGTCACACAGCAATTCTATGGCTGATCTGAGAGGGGAATTCTCACTATTCAAAGTTCAGTGATTTTCTGGCATAACAGACTGAAGAGTAGTCTCATATTTGAACAAACAGCAAATAGATGACTAACTCTAGTAATATCACAGGTGTATAGCCTAACTTTTAAGCTAAGTCATCCATGTGTACACTCATCTGTGTGGCCACAGAAACTAGCAAGAGCCTGTGCCCAAAACTTACCCAAATTTTTATGGCTTCTAATTTCTAGCTCTTCTTCCTTTCAGACCATGGGCAGCCTATCACAAGGCATACGTATCACTTCCCCTTTGACTCCCAAGCTGATACCATCACAGAGAAGCCAGAAACAACCAAAAGATATTTGTTTGACATCAGAGAACTTGGTGTGCCCATAAGATTTATAGAAGCAGCAGGCAAATCATATTAGATAGTGAGTATTCTTTGAAGCCATGTCAGATCAGAAATCATGACTCTCATCCAGTAAAATTGTGGAAAACAGGACCATTTTAGAATATCTAGGGTTCTGTGTGGGACAGAGTAATAACGGGAAATAAAAGAAGAAGAGCAGGTTAAGTATGCCATTCAGGATTCTGACTTGCCATGTCATATTCCTGGTAGCTCAGAAAGTTGTTTCTATAAAAATAAATAAATAAAGGCCAGTCAAAGTGGCTCATGCCTGTAACCCCAACACTTTGGGAGGTCAAGGTGGGATGATGGCTTGAAGCCAAGAGTTTGAGACCAGCCTGGGCAACAAAGTGAGAACCCATCTCTACAAAAAATTTATTTATTTATTTATTTTTTTAAAAATTTATTTATTTTTTTGAGACGGAGTCTCGCTGTGCTCCCAGGCTGGAGTGCAGTGGCGTGATCTCGGCTCACTGCAAGCTCCGCCTCCCGGGTTCACGCCATTCTCCCGCCTCAGCCTCCCAAGTAGCTGAGACTACAGGCGCCCACCACCACGCCCGGCTAGTTTTTTGTATTTTTAGTAGAGACGGGGTTTCACCATGTTAGCCAGG
>NC_037673.1:164712936-164770685 GCF_003255815.1 Theropithecus gelada | reverse complement strand
GCTCACTGCAAGCTCCACCTCCCGGGTTCACGCCATTCTCCCGCCTCAGCCTCCGAGTAGCTGGGACTACAGGCGCCCGCCACCACGCCCGGCTAGTTTTTTGTATTTTTAGTAGAGACGGGGTTTAACCATGTTAGCCAGGATGGTCTCGATCTCCTGACCTCGTGATCCACCCGCCTCGGCCTCCCAAAGTGCTGGGATTACAGGCTTGAGCCACCGCGCCCAGCCCAAAAAATTTAAAAATAAAAAAATTAGCTGGGTGTTTTGGTACCTGTCTATGGTCCCAGCTACTCAGAAGGCTGAGGCAGGAGGATCCCTTGAGCCCAGGAGTTGGAGACTGCAGTGAGCTATGATCATGCCACTACACTTCAGCTTGGGTGACAGAGTGAGATCTCACCACTACACTTCAGCTCAGGCGACAGAGTGAGACCTTGTCTCTCAAAAAAAAAAAAAAAAATTTCTGAACAACAAACATAAAATCTGGAATCAAAACAGTAAATCAAACATAAAATCTAGAACCAAAATCTGGTCTGATTGGTGCCATGTGGTTCCTTATCTTTTACTTAATTAGACCTATGGTCTGATCCCAAATAATGACCTTAGGCAAAATGTCTAAATACATAAGCTTTCTTCCTTTACTTTACAATAAGAATAACAATAACAATCCAAGGTCAAGGCAGGTGGATCACTTGAGATCAGGAGTTCGAGACCAGCCTGGCCAACATGGCAAAACCGCATCTCTGCTAAAAATACAAAAATTAGCCAGGCATGGTGGCTACTCGGGAGACTGAGGCACGAGAATCACTTGAACCCAGTGTTTCACGCGTCCATGTGAAGAGACCACCAAACAGGCTTTGTGTGAGCAACATGGCTGTTTATTTCACATGGGTGCAGGCGGGCTAAGTCTGAAAAGAGTCAGCAAAGGGTGGTGGATTATCATTGGTCCTTATAGCTTTTGGGATAGGCGATGGAGTTAAGAGCAATGTTTTGGGGCAGGGGGTGGATCTCACAAAGTACACTCTCAAGGGTGGGGAAAATTATAAAGAATCTTCTTAAGGGTGGGGGAGATTACAAAGTACTTTGGTCAGTTAGGGTGGGGCAGAAACAAACCACAATGGTGGAATGTCAGTTAAGGCTATTTTCACTTCTGTGGATCTTCAGTTGCTTCAGGCCATCTGGATGTATACTTGCAGGTCACTGGGGATATGATGGCTTAGCTTGGGCTCAGAGGCCTGACACCCAGGAGGTAGAGGTTGCAGTGAGCCAGGATGACGCCACTGCACTCCAGCCTTGGGTACAGAGTGAGACTCCATTTCAAAAAAAAAAAGGAATAACAATTCAAATAATAAACATAATCATCACTTACTGATCACTACAGATATGCCAGACAATATGTTACATATGTCATAGTCCATTTTCTATTGCTTTTAACAGAACATGTGAAACTGGGTACGCTGTGTTGCTGGAGCTGGTCTGAAACTTCTGGGCTCCCAAAATGATGGGATTACAGGCATGAGCCATCATGCCTGGTCTCACCACGTTTCCCAGGCTGGCCTCAAACCCCTGGGCTCAAGCGATCCACCTGTCTTTGACTCTCATAGTGCTAGAATTACAGGTGTGAGCCACTGCACCTGGCCTCAGACTCTTTTAATAAAGCCACTAGTCCAGTGATAATCCATTAATCCGTTAACCCCTTAAACCATCAATCCATGAATAATTAATACATTCATGAGGGGAGGGTCCTCACGACCCAATCATCTTTTTTTTTTTTTTTTTTTTTGGCAGTTTTTACATTTATTTAAACAGAAAACGTGCACATGAGCTGTCTACTCATTTTCTTCACTGCGCAGCCTGGCACTGGGGTTGGTGACTCTGATGGCCAGCTGGGCAGCTCTTTCCACGATGGCTTTGCAGTTCTTGGAAGAAACATTGTGAGCAATCTCGGCAGAGTAAGATTTGTTGCACATCAGCAGCACTTCCAGCTCCTTGACGTTGTGGACCAGGAACTTCCGGAAGCCACTGGGCAGCATGTGCTTTGTTTTTTTGTTGCTCCCATAACCAATGTTGGGCATCAAGATCTGGCCCTTGAATCTTCTACGAACCCTGTTGTCAATGCCTCTGGGTTTCCGCCAGTTACGCTTAATTTTGACATATCGGTCTGACTGGTGCCGGATGAACTTCTTGGTTCTTTTTTTGACGATCTTGGGCTTCACAAGGGGTCTGAGGGCGGCCATGATGCCTTCGAGGAGGAGATGGCTGCCACCTCCGTAGGCAGCGCCGAGGAAGAGAGAAGGGCCCAATCATCTCTTAAAAGCCCCACCTCTCAATACTGAATTCAGACCATGTAAGAATACAAACATTAAGACCTCGATGTTACCTTATTTGCATTTTTCACTTAATCCCCATCTCAAACCCGTGAAATGCAGGCATTATTATTTTCAACAAGAATCAGAGAGACAGCCAGGTACAGTGGCTCACGCCTGTAATCCCAAAACCTTGGGAGACTGAGGCAGAGGATTGCTTGAAGCCAGCCAGCAGGTCAGGACCAACCTGGGCAGCAAAGTGAGACCCCATCTCTACAGAAAATAAAAAAGTTATTTGGACATGGTAACACATGCCTACAGTCCCAGCTACTCAGCAGGCTGAGACTAGTGTAGCCACCGCCCTACCCACAGATTGCTGTTTGAGGTTACAGTGAGCTTTGTTCATGCCACTGCACTCCAACCTGGGAAGCAGAGTGAGACTGCATCTTAAAAAAATAAATAAAAAGAAAATTTTTAAGTAATTAGAGAGATGAAGTAATTTGCCCAATTTGTTAACAAGTAATAGGACCAACATTTGAATTGTGTGAATTCTTCTTCCCCTTTTAAATTTTTTATTTTATTTTGGAGATGGGTCTCACTATATCACCCAGCCTGGAGTACAGTTGTTACCAGAAAGGGATCCCCATTCAGATCCCAAGAGAAGGGTCTTGGATCTCGTGCAAGAAAGAATTTGGGGAGAGTCCAGAAAGTAAAATGAAAGCAAAGGAAGTAAAGGAATAAAAAAATGGCTGCTCCATAGGCAGAGCAGCAGCATGGGCTGCTCAGCTGCTTATACTTACTGTTTTTTTAATTTTTTTTTTTTTTTTTTTTTTTTTGAGACGGAGTCTCGCGCTGTGTCACCCAGGCTGGAGTGCAGTGGCGCGATCTCGGCTCACTGCAAGCTCCGCCTCCCAGGTTCACGCCATTCTCCTGCCTCAGCCTCCGAGTAGCTGGGACTACAGGCGCCCGCCACCACGCCCGGCTAGTTTTTTTTTGTATTTTTAGTAGAGACGAGGTTTCACCATGTTAGCCAGGATGGTCTCGATCTCCTGACCTCGTGATCCACCCGCCTCGGCCTCCCAAAGTGCTGGGATTACAGGCGTGAGCCACCGCGCCCGGCCTATACTTACTGTTACTTCTTGATTATATGCTAAACAAGGGGTGGGTTATTCATGAGTTTTCCAGGAAAGGGGTGGACAATTCCCGGAACTGAGGGTTCCTCCTCTTTTTAGACCATATAGGGTAACTTCCATGTTGCCATGGCATTTGTAAACTGTCAGGGCGCTGGCAGGAGTGTCTTTTAGCATGCTAATGCATTATAATTAGCATACAACGAGCAGTGAAGACGACCAGAAGTCCCTTTCACTGCTATCTTGATTTTGGTGGGATTTGGCCAGGTTCTTTACTGCCTACTGTTTTATCAGCAAGGTCTTTGTGACCTATATCTTGTGCCAACCTCCTATCTCATCCTGCAACTAAGAATGCCTTAACCTCCTGGGAATGCAGCCCAGTAGATCTCCGCCTTATTTTATTCAGTCCCTGTTCAAGTTGGAGTCGCGCTCTGATAAATGTCTCTGACACAGTTGATATTCACAAACTCTATCACATACAGCCTCAAATTCCTGGGCCTCCTACCTTAGTCTCCCAAGTAGCTGGGACTGCAGACACACACCACTGCGCCCAGCAAGTCTTTTTTTTTAGTTTTTAATCATTGTATTTCAAAAAGTAGTTGGGAGGATTAAATTTTAATTTTAATTTTAAAAGTAAGGCACTTTGCAAAGTGTCAGCTCTCAGTATGTACTCAATAAATGGTAGTTTGTGTCCTCTCCTGTCCTTCTTCACATCCTTTGGCTTATCTGCAAGGAGGAGTAAAGCTCTTTGGCAAGCGGGCTTCTTTGACTGGAATGCCCAATCCTCTATTGCCAACCCTCTATCCATCTATTGTAAAAACCACAGAATTCCTGGCCATCTAACTGGGCAACAGAAGTGAAGGCCATCTTCTCCCATTCCAGCTGGAGGACTAAGGCTCTAGGAGGCAAGGGGAAAGGGTGTCCTGGCTTTACTGTGAGAACTGGAGCATCTAAATTTTCTTCTCCGGGAGTCGATTTTCCCTTTAGAAGGAAGGAGCTGGGCGGGAGGGCCCCAGGGGAATATGGATCGGTGGCAAAAACAATGCTCAGCAAGTAATTGAACTCAGATTGTGCCCCATCTTCAATATGAGTGCCAATAAAATGAATAATTGCACATGGTTCACAAGGCCCCTGAATTGAAGTAAATCACAAAAAGTACTTAGCAGAGTCCCATGGACATAAAGCGTTCAATAGATGTTACCTTTATGCCTGCTATTGTCATCATTCCGACCCTAACATTCAAGGTGTCTCTATTAAGCAAGAGGATTCCTTTGTGAATGACTTTAATTCGCCAATGTACTCAAGGGTCTATCTAAAGCACGGCTCTAGAGCCCTGATTCTAGCGCTTTCCATGGCCTGACGACCAGCTTTCCTGCCTCAAAGGGAAGTCTGAGAATGGTCAAAGAGCCATTACAATCCCCGCGAAGAGTTCATGCCCTCTTCTCTTTCCGCGACCTGCTGAGGTCTGAGCCCGATTTCCCCAGCCCGCCCATCTCAGTCACCATTGGTCGCCTCCTCGCTGGCGTGACTAAGACCCGGCCCTCTTCTCGCTGGGACCACTCTGAGGCGATCTGCGGAAACTGAGGGGCCTCGGAGGAGGGGCCGGGATGCATCCTGGGCTTTGTAGTCCACCTGCACAACTACAGCCAGAGAGCGAGGCCTCACGACGTGGAGAACTACAATCCCCAGCAGCCAGGCGGAAGTGGAGCGAGGGGGGCTCGCATCACGTGGGCGTTCGGCCTGGGCGGGCTATTTCTCAGTGCGGCGGCGGCGGCGGCGGCGGCGGCGGCTCCCGGGACCGGGGCCTTTTGTTTGGAGCGGCTGCGGGGAGGCCCCGGAGCGGCGAGGCCGGCGGCCTTCCCCAGCTTGCTCGGTCCCGGTCGCCCCTCGCGGGGGTGGGGGGCCGCCCCCTGGGCCGGGCATCTGCTCAGGCGCCGCCGCCCCGCCCTAGGCCGGCCCCGCCCGGCCTGAGGGGAGGAACCGGCCGGGCCTCGCCGCGAGGCCCAGCCACCTCCGGAGTCGCAGTCTCTGCTCTCGGTGCTCCGGATCGGAGGCCGTCCCTCGCCCCTCGGGCCGACGCCATGAAGATCAAAGATGCCAAGAAACCCTGTAAGATGGGGGCTGGGGTCTGCCGGGTTGGGAGGGCATCCTTGGGCCCCGTCTGAAAGCCCCTTGGCTGGGCGGCCTGCTTCCAAGCCCGTTGCTCCTCGCCGGCGCCTAGTCCGGGATGGGGGCGGAGGGACCATTTCAGCCACGAGTTCGAGGCTTCCGTCCTCCCCATCCCCCCCTATTCATGCATGGTGAATGCCTGCCGCCCCCTAGCCTTTCCTCCCACTTTCTCTTCGAGATCTGGGAGGTGCCAGAGGGAATTTCTGATTCGGATTTTGTCAAACTAGACTAGTCTCCTCTCCCAGCTCCCCCTGAATTCAGGTCGAAAAGAGGCGGTCGCGGCTGTCAGGTTGCGGTCGCGGCTGTCAGGTTGCGCTGGCGGCTTTTAGCACCTGTTTTTAGGGATTTCCGGGCTTCCTGCTGGTGTCCTTGAAATGCCGGTGGGTTCCTGGGAGTTGTCACTGTTGTTACAGTTGGAGCTTTCAAACGTACGTGCATGCAGTCTGCCAGCGTGTAATTGCTTTGGCTTGTTTTTGTTTGGAATATCGACTAGTTCACGTTTGTTTTAGAAAACGCGGATAAACAAAAAAGATAAAGTCACCCGTATTCCCGGCACCCGGAGCGAACCACTGTTAATATTACGGTGAATACCCGTAGAGACCTTTCTATGTATGTACTTAAAAGAAAATTCTTGCTATGCTTTTAGAAAGGTCGACTTTCATTTGCTTCCTTTTATGTTTATTCTTTTAAAAACCTTTTATTCCAGTAATTGACTTATTTAATCACTCAGCCATTGTGATTGTCACTCTAAGTATTGCCTCCCAGAAGGACTAGGAATGTGGGGATTCATGCTCATCGTGTTGGTGCTTTTGCTGTTTTTACAGTGTTCCATGTGATCTCTTAACTGTTAAGAAATCCTCAACTATAAAACAGGGCGGTGACACCTTCCCTGCCCGTCCATCAGGGTTCCTGTAAAACTCACCTGAGAGGCAACAAGCCAAAACACTGTGAAAACTTAAAAATGCCTATTTAACTGTAAGGTAATTTGGTCTTAACTTTACAGGTGAGGAAATTGAACTTAGCCCCAGAGTAACTTTTCCAAAGATATACACAGCCATGTGCTATGAGGTTCATAACTCTAAATGGACTGACTGATAATACAGCGTTCTTTCTCCTGCACCCATAGGGCATTGTCTAAGTACTTTATCTGGTAGTTTCATCTGTTAATTAAAATTTTTAAAAATTTTTTTATGATAACAGTAGATCTTGTCATAGTTGTTCAAGAAGTCTATAAAATAGTGATAATATAGAGAGACTTCGAATTTACGTTTGCTGAGTTAAACTAATGCATCTTGAACAGGTGCAGTAATTAGAACACTTGGACATTTTCCCTCATGCATACGTTTTCTCTGCTTCTCTTAGAATTTCCATTTGATGAACAGTGTATGACCAACTCAAATTCTGACTCTTCTGGTGGTGATTATTTTCTTTTGTCATGATAGTGATTTGATTACTTAGATTTGAGCAAACTAATAATCAGGTATAAGTACCACCCCCTTCAAAGGTGTTTTAGAAAAGATTATAAAGATTATTATGAGAAGTTCATAAAATAGGGCCAGGCATGGTGGCTCACACCTGAAATCCCAGCACTTGGGGAGGCCGAGGCAGAGGAATCGCTGGGGGCTAGAAGTTCGAGACCAACCTGGGCACTGTAGCGAGACTTCGTCTCTACAAAAAATATATATTATAAAAGATTAGCTGGGCATGGTGGCACATGCCTGTAGTCCCAGCTAAAGTCTTAAAAATACATATTAGGTTGAGAAATAAGAGAATACCCCCTTTTTTCCCCAAATAAGTTGATTATTACAACATTGTGTTATGTTGTGAGACCACTAATCTTAAAATTTAATCATGCTGAAAATCTGGTCAGTTACTATGATGTAGAAGCCTAACATTTTTATATGCAAAAGGTGACTTTCCTGTCTATTGTTTGTCGTAAAAGTAAGGAACATCACGTTTGTGTGTGGGAAAGGTGTTTCAACCATGAACTGTCCCAGATAATAAAAAATAAGGCCGGGCACGGTGGCTTAGGCCTGTAATCACAGCACTTTGGGAGGCCGAGGTGGGTGCATCACGAGGTCAGGAGTTCAAGACCAGGCTGACCAACATGGTGAAACCCCATCTCTACTGAAAATAGAAACATTAGCCAGGCTTGGTGGCATGCGCCTGTAGTCCCAGCTATTTGGGAGGCTGAGGCAGGAGAATTGCTGGAACCCAGGAGGCAGAGATTGCAGTGAGCGGAGATCATGCCATTGCACTCCAGCCTGGGCGACAGAATGAGGCTCCATCTCAAAAAATAATAATAATAATAATATTTTAACTTTAAATCACTCAGGTTAACAAAAGATATATTTGTTTTGTTTTTGGATACCTGTATGGGTTTTTTGGCATAATTATAACATTTATTGATCACATAGTATGTGTATGGCATTTTCTTTATATGCATTGCATCATTTAACTGCATACTAGAAGAAGCTGTATATTATATTGGCTAAACAAGTGACCTTGGCTTCGCATGTGTTCTTACATTATTCACCTAAGTGTTAGAAAATATTGCTTCTAAATACATTACCAATATCTTAACAGGTTATATACCGAATGCACATATTAACCAGAAAATTTAAAAAGGAATTGATTTTATCCTCTAAATTGTGTAACTGGAAGATTAGCATTTGAAATTATGTGTTAATTCAACCCCAGGCGAAGGAAAGAGAAAGTCAATCCTGTGTTACTCTCTTCCCTGCCTGACGTGATTTCTTAGGGTACAGGTTTTTAAGATTGTGTTTGGATTACCTGTATAGCACGTAAGTGGATTAACAAAGTGATAGTAAAAGGTGATACATATATTTAAGTGTGATGTGATGTAGGTTTTGAGTTTGTTCTTTATTACCCCAAGTAGTAAGGTACTTGAAGTTTATGTCAAGACCAGAGAAAATGGTATAGCATGTATTTGTAGTTTGTGTCTGTGTCATTTGATTGGCCTGTTTGTAAACTCAGTTGTAATATAAGAGTCATCACTCCCAGTAGATAGTTGGGGTAGTAGTTTCTAATATAGCTTCCCTTAGAAATAACTAATTTACTAAAGAAAAAAACACCTGAAGCTATCCTAAGGAATCATAATCCTGAAGGTGTGAAGGTGATTATTTTCTTAGTCTATTTCATAACAAAAACCATTTTTGTTTGGAATGATTATTGATAATAGTGAAATGTCTTATCCAAGAAGTTGAAGCGTTATCTAGAATATACCAGCGTACATGCTCACTTTAGAATTTTGTTCTTTAAAATACCGTATGTTTTGAGCATTCTTCACGTTGGTTTCCCTTTATGCCTAAAGAACAATGAAGTCCTGATTTAGTTTAGTGTCTCTCCACACCCCCATTTTTGTTTATTTTTTTTGAGACGAGGTCTCACTCTGTCATCCAGGCTGGAGTGCAGTGAGTGCGGTGGCGCGATCTCAGCTCACTGCAACCTTGGCATCATCCTCCCCACTCAGCCTCCCCAGTAGCTAGAACTACAGGTGCTCGCCACCATGCCCAGCTAATTTTTTTGTGTTTTTGGCAGAGATAGGGTTTTGCCATGTTGCCCTTACCAGGCTGGTCTTGAACTCCTGAGCTCAAGCGACCCTCCTGCTGGGATTGCAGGCATGAGCCACGTTCCTGGCCAGGATCCCTTTAGTCTGAAATCTGCATGGTACCAGTAGCAATTAAATAGTTCTTCTAGTGATTGTTCCCTGTTTCCTTAGCAAACACTTAGTAGGATACCAAGTTTATCACACCTTGTTAGAAATTAACAGTCTGCTCTTGTGGCTAGATAGCTTCTGCTGTTCAGTATTTTAAAAGGTGATTGGACAACATTTCTCCTTTTGTATATATAATGCGTCTAGTAAGAAGTAGCACTTCATCCTTGTAGTAGTTTGAGATATTTTTGCTACATATGGGGAACTAATGTCAACTCTCATGAGACCACTTGAGACCTAGAATAAGAGCTATTATTTTGTTAAAGGCAGAATAAACAGATCATGAGAGAGTCTAATAATTTTCACTGTCTGGGACTGTATATTGGCCACCATCAAAGTGCTTACATTTGTGTAATGTGTGCTTTGTTTTGCTTTTTAAATGTGTATTTGGGTTCTTTTTTTTCTACCTTAGCAAGGAATGTTTTATTCTGAAAAAAAAAAATATATATATATATATGTTTAGGTTATATGCTGTAAGTAGGCTGCTTATGCACTGGTGACCTACTTTTCAAGGGTCTCTTGGCCAGAAGCAACAAAGCTATAAATATGTAGATACTTGCTTGATTTCTTAGAAAACTGATATTTTTCTTCTTTTTGTGAGATGGAGTCTCGCTTTTGTCACCCAGGCTGGAATGCAGTGGTGTGATCTCGGCTCACTGCAACCTCCACCTCCCGGGTTCAAGTGATTCTCCTGCCTCAGCCTCCCAAGTAGCTGGGATTACAGGCACATGCCACCATGCCTGGCTAATTTTTGTATTTTTAAGTAGAGACGAGGTTTCGCCATGTTGGCCAGGCTGGTCTCAAACTCCCGACCTTAAGTGATCCGCCCACCTCGGCCTCCCATAGTGTTAGGATTACAGGTGTGAGCTACCGCGCCCGGCCAGGAAACTGGTGTTTTTCTTACCTGATGGAACTATTAGGTAGACCTGTGGTTGTATTTAATATCTGTATATTTTCTCATATTTTCATTGCAAATAAGTAAAATTTGAGCTTCATGCCCTACCCTTATTTTGGTGACAATATATCAATCATAAGTATTTTGTAGATATACTGGAAAATATATGTTGGTAATGAGACCACTTACTAAATGATAGGAATGTATCATAATTGAGAATTCGTGTCTCTTCTGTTCGTGCTGCCTTCTTTGTGCCTTTTTTTTTTTTTTTTTTTTTTGCCTTGCTGAGGTTCTGCATCTCGTGCTTTTTAATAGTGATTATTTTTCTGGCATAAAGAAATTACTTTCTGAAGTCTGTTGAAAGGATTTCAGTGTAAAAGGTGGCCATTACCAGCCACCAGCTTTTCTTTTTTCTTAATTGAAGTTACAGCAGGGCTGAGTTCTCTTTCAGTCCCTACTTTGTTGATTTAAGGAGAAAATTGTCATAACTGATATATGCTAGAAATAATAGAAGGAGCCTGCAATTTTCTGGTTTGCATATTATGGTTACTATGAAGTCATCATCTGCAGGATAGCTTCTCTAGTTTACCTTTCTTTAAAAACAGCACTTAAGGAATGAACACATTTGTAGTAGACTATATGCGAAATGAGTCTTGGGCTTTTTGCATTGTTAACTTTTTAAAAAACCTACCTCTTCTGGCAGTAACTTTAAGATAATAGTGTCGTTTTTCCAATTTAATTTACAATATTTTATAAAACATTGTGTTTCTCTAGTCTAATACAGTAATAAGTGGGTCACAAGTTTGAAATTTAGTAATTTGTTTATGAGTTCGTAGTTATGCCTTGTGTACACGTTTTATAGTATTCTGAAGTATTTAATATAGTTTAAAAACACATGAGGGCCAGGTTCATGCCTGTAATCCCAGCACTTTGGGAGGCCAAGGTGGGCGGATCACAAGGTCAGGAGATCAAGACCATCCTGGCTAACACAGTGAAACCTCATCTCCACTAAAAAATACAAAAAATTAGCCGGGCATGGTGGCAGGCGCCTCTAGTCCCAGCTACTCGGGAGACTGAGGCAGGAGAATGGCATGAACCCAGGAGGCGGAGGTTGCAGTGAGCCAGATCACGCCACTGCACTCCAGCCTGGGTGACAGAGCAAGACTCTATCTCAAAAAAAAAAAAAGCAAAAAACCACACATGAGAGATTTCACATATGTAATAAGATAAAATATAGCTTTGTTTAGGAAGTTTTACTTTTTGTTTAAAGTTTTTTTTTTCTTTTCAGTACATAATAATGTTCAGTGAAGTTTTCTTTTGGTTGTTTTCATGCAAAAAAAACATGCCTGAAAAACCTTTTAAAGAAGCAGTGGAAGGATTTTGTTTTTCATCATTTAATGATTTATTATACCTAGATAGCCATTTTCTTTCTTTGTGAAAATGTCAGTAAACATGAACATTTTCATGTACTTCAGACTTTAAAAAGAGGATTTCAGTCACTTATGAATGAGCCTTTTTACTGCCAGCTCTGTGTGTGTGTGTGTGTGTGTGTGTGTGTGTGTAAAATACAGATTTATTATCCCTCATCTGAAATGCCTGAGACCTGAAGTGTTTAGTGTTTCAGATTTCAGTTACGTTTGGGTTTTGGAATGTTTGCGTTATACTTACAGATTGAGCATCCGTAATCTGAAATTTGAAATGTTCTGTTGAGCATTTCCTTGGAAGCCTTATGTCAGTGCTCAAAAGGTTTCAGATTTTTGATTTCAGATTTTTGGATTAAGGATATTCAACCTTTACGGATATTTTGTCACCTTTTATGTGTTTGTCTTTAATGCTTCACTGTATGTGTTACTGAGTAGCCAAAGTATGTATTTTGGAATTGATTGTTGATATACCTTTGGAGTCAGAATCTTTGGCACCTATTCATAGATTCAGAAAAGTAGATAATTTATTTCTCTAATGTTTAGTCTATAAACTTGAACTCTTTTCCTGGATGTTAAAGTTCCTTTGAAACTTAATTCATGGTTTTGTATAATAATTCAAAGTTCTTTGTGTAAGTGTTAATTGAGATTTTTGCTTTCGAGAATGACAGTATTCAGATATTTATAAACCTGGGAGCAGAGACTTTTGGCTGAAAATAAAAATGGCATGAACTTTAAACTTGGTGATGTATTAGCTTTGTAGTTTGCTCCCTGAGTAACATTTTTATATTTGCATGTCTGTTTTAACAACCTATGTTTATTTGACACAAAGCACAGAAAGAAAACCTGCAGATATTTTCTAAAAATATATTTTGAATTTTGAAAAATAAAAGTTTTTAGCTTAATCTCACCTTGTATAAATTTTTTTATCCTAGAATGTACTTGATATGGCAATAGTGATTTCCACCCCTGCCCCACAAACTCTTCTAGAGTCCACCGTCAGTCAAATAGGAGAATTCATTTTGGCTATTTAATATCAGAAGGATGCCTTTGTTTTATCTAATGCCCGTTGAAAAGTGTCCTCATAACATGTTGTTTAAACAGAGTGGGACTTTTTTTTTTTTTTTTTGAGATGGAGTCTTGTTCTGTCGCCCAGGCTAGAGTACAGTGGCGCAATCTCGGCTCGCTGCAACGCCTGTCTGCCCGGTTCAAACGATTCTCCTGCCTCAGCCACCTAAGTAGCTGGAATTACAGGCGTGCGCCACCAGCCTAGCCAATTTTTGTATTTTTAGTAGAGACACGGTTTTACCATGTTGGCCAGGCTGGTCTCAAACTCCTGAACTCAAGTGATCCACCCACCTTGGCCTCCCAAAGTGCTGTGATTACAGGCGTGAGCCCCACGCCCGGCCAGATTGGGACATTTCTGAAGGAATCTCTGGTTTATGGGATAAAGAGACCTGCTCCTATTGTTTTATTTCAGTGTGTTTGTCTAAGCAAGCACCTGTATGAATTTACCCTGTGTTAGTATCGCTGCTACCATTCATTTCAAGCATGTGTTACTTAAGATGGCCTTCGTTAGCTGGGCACGGTGGCTCACGCCTGTAATCCCAGCACTGTGGGACACCAAGGTCAGGAGATCACAAGGTCAGGAGGTCAACCCCTTCTAGCCTCACAAGCCCATTCTGTTCTATCGTCATTTCATAACCTCTTCCTTGTAGGTTACAAGTCGCTAGCCCGACTCTTAGAACCTCTCATTTCCTTTCCATTGTGGAAATCTATCCTTAAGGAAATCACTTCTCAGTGTTCCATCTGCTATTCTACTACTCCTCAGCGATTGTTCAGGCCCCCTTCCTTCCTTGCACATCAAACTCGGGGATTTGTCCCTGCCCAGGATTGGCAAATTGACTTTACTCATATGCCTCGAGTCAGGAAACTATACCTCTTGGTCTGGATAGACACTTTCACTGGATGGGTAGAGGCCTTTCCCAGAGGCCCTGAGAAGGCCACCTCGGTCTTTTCTTCCCTTTTGTCTGGCATAATTCCTCGGTTTGACCTTTCAACCTCTATACAGTCTGATAATGGACCGGCCTTTATTAGTCAAATCACCCAAGAAGTTTCTCAGGCTCTTGGTATTCAATGTAGCCTTCATACCCCTTACCGTCCTCAATCTTCAGGAAAGGTAGAATGGACTAATGGTCTTTTAAAAACACTCCTCACCAAGCTCAGCCTCCAACTTAAAAAGGAGGACCCTGTCAAGGATAGAGCCCAAAAACTTGCCAACCAAGCAAGTCATTACGCTGAACCCCCTTGGGCACTCTCTAATTGGATGTCCTGGGTCCTCCCAAATCTTAGTCCTTTAATATCTGTTTTTCTCCTTGTCTTATTCGGACCTTGTGTCTTACGTTTAGTTTCTCAATTCATCCGAAACTGTATCCAGGCCATCACCAACCATTCTATAGGACAAATGCTCCTTCTAACAACCCCATAGTATCACCCCTTACCACAAAATCTTCCTTCAGTTGAATCTCTCCCACTGTAGGTTCCCACACCACTCCTAATCCTGCTCGAAGCAGCCCTGAGAAACAGCGCCCATTATCTCTCCATACCACCCCCAAAATTTTTCGCCGCTCCAAAACTTCACTATTTTGTTTTGCTTTTCTTATTAATATAAGGAGACAGGACTATCAAGCCTCTGAGCCCAAGCTAAGCCATCATATCCCCTGTGACGGGCACATCCAGATGGCCTGAAGCAACTGAAGATCCACAAAAGAAGTGAAAGTAGCCTTAACTGATGACATTCCACCATTGTGGTTTGTTTCTGCCCCACCCTAACTGATCAACGTAGTTTGTAATCTCCCCTACCCCTAAGAAGGTTCTTTGTAATTCTCCCCACCCTTGAGAATGTACTTTGTGAGATCCACCTCCTGCCCGCAGAACATTGCTCCTAACTCCATGGCCTATCCCAAAACCTATAAGAACTAATGATAATCCCACTACCCTTTGCTGACTCTTTGGACTCAGCCCTCCTGCACCCAGGTGAAATAAACAGCCATGTTGCTGTCTCTCACACACACACACACACACACAAAATAAGGTGAGGAGATCAAGACCATCCTAGCTAACATGGTGAAACCCCTTCTCTACTAAAAATTAAAAAAGTTAGTTGAGTGTGGCAGTGCACGCCTGTAGTCCCAGCTACTTGGGAGGCTGAGGCGGGAGGCTGCAGTGAGCTGAGATCATGCCACTGCACTCCAGTCTGGGCGACAGAGCAAGACTCCATCTCAAAAAAAAAAAAAAAAAAAAAAAAAGACGGCCTTTCTTGCTAGTCACTAGACAAAACTGAGAAAATTTAGTCACTTTCTTCTGCTTATGTTGCTTAGTTATTTATACCTGTTTATAGGTGACATGATGAAAGTATTGTGTTTGGGCTCAACTTCCCCTGGCTTCCCAAATTACAGTCCAATATCATTTTACTTTTTTAAAAAACTCTTTTTTTCCTACACTGGGAAGTACCTTTCCAGAATACAGAATACTGTTTCTTAAGATTATCTGTGATGTAGCTCCAGATCTGTAATTTGAGTTTCAAATATAAAGATGAACGAACTGTTTCTCCAAAAGAAGATAATGAGGATTAGTCCTTCCTTATATTCAAACTTTTATGCTAATTTTAGTAAATGTGTAAATTATAAAATGGAGAAATGTATAGACTTCTTTCTCATTGAATTATATGTTCCTGGTCTTGTAATGGCACACACATATCAAGTAAAATGAGTAAGAAAGTAGAATTTTAGAAATAATTTATGACAACTTTTACATAAAAACTGCTAAATACATTTTGTTGTCAGACATTTTAATCCATGTATCTTGAGTATTAAACTCTTTTTGAGTCTCTGTCATAATAGTTAAGATCCCAGAGAATAGAAATATATATTTTTAGGATGGAATCTTTTCACTGTCACTTAACAGTTTGACCTCAGGCAAGTTTGTAATTGCTTTGCCTGCTTGTCTAAGTGATACACTTAATAGAGCAATCTCATAGTGGGGGTATTGAGGATTAAATGAGCCTGTATCTGACAGCTACTGAGCACTCAGTAAATGTTAGCTGTAATTCTATGGAGAACTGAATCAGTTGTGTTTTAAACTAATTCTAAAAATTTGAATTTTGTAATTCTTAATATTATAGTACTGACTTTCCTTCCAGCCTTGGGAACAATTGTAAAATACTCCTTTGTATCTGTGTAAGGATTATGGCCAATAAATATAAGGAAATCACGTTGTAAAACTGAATGTCATAGCCTGAAGGAATCAGGTGACCAAAGCCAGTGATTTTCAAATGCCATTTAGATCTGACTGTAGTATAATCTTCCGAATATATGCAGTATATAATTTTTAATGGCACCCCATATCTCACTCTTCAAGATTATTGTCCAGTGCCTCTGAGGTAAGAGGTCAGGAATCTGTTTTTAAATGATACGGTTTTTGTAAATGGTCTATACCATTTTTTTCAAGAGGGTGTTACTTAAGATGGCCTCTATTGCTGGCCTTACTTTACAGGCACATCTTAAGCAGCTCATTTGTATCATCCTGTACACTGCCAAAGTAGAAAGTTTGTTCGCTTTCTAATTTGAAGGTAGACTGTGCCACTCTCTTACTTAGAACATCAGTAGTGTTCCCATTGTCTAAGAGGTTCAAGTCTAAGCTCTTTAGCTAAGTGTGCAAGGTCCTCTGTTTCCTCAGACTTCCCCCTTTTCTAGTTCCTTAACTGTATTGACCTATGCCTCTTAATGTGTTTTATTTATATTCCCCTGCTACATTGAGCACTCCTTCAGGGCAGGTATTTTATCTTACTCATTTGCATTCCTGTTTCCTGGTGTAGAGGAGATAATGATTATTTACTGAAGGGAATTGCTTTTTGGGTTTGTTTATGACAGGATCTCACTCTGTTACCTAATCTGTAGTGTGGTGCAAATATGGCTCACTGCAGCCTCAGCCTCCCGTTACTGGGACTACAGGTGCATGCTGCCACGCCCAGCTAATGTTTAAATTTTTTGCAGAGATAGGATCTTGTTATATTGCCAAGGCTGGTTTCAAACTCCTGTCCTCAAGCAATGCCCCCCACCTCAGCCTCCCAAAGTATTGGGATTTCAGGTGTAAGCACCATACCTGGCAGGAATTGCTTTTTCAGGAGATGCTTTTCTCCTGGGTTACTTGAAGTGTGATTATAGGCCAGTTTTACTGTATTAAAATGTTTATAGAAACAAAGATTTTCATGCCCTTAGTGATCACCTATATTGGGGGGGGGAAAAAATGATCTGAATTTTTTCTCATCCCTGGAGCACATGGTAAGTATATAGTAAATGAAAAGGAATGCCTACCAGGCCAAGAATGAAAAGATCCTGGGTCAACTCTAAGCACCCTATACGTTTTTAGAAAATATATTAATAAAACTTTGAAGGGAAAAAGGTGAGTTCCACATGGAACATGTGTCTTACCCAATACGTATTATTGCCTGAATGCATGACTCAGAGTAAATGAAGTTTGTGACTAATTAACTAGTTTCTAATTTGTGTTTCTAAAATGGATATATATATATAAAAAAATTTTTTTTTCTTCCTCCCATAGCTTTCCCATGGTTTGGCATGGACATTGGGGGAACTCTAGTAAAGCTCTCATACTTTGAACCTATTGATATCACAGCAGAGGAAGAACAAGAAGAAGTTGAGAGTTTAAAAAGTATTCGGAAATATTTGACTTCTAATGTAGCATATGGATCCACCGGCATTCGGGATGTACACCTTGAACTGAAGGATTTAACACTTTTTGGCCGAAGAGGGAACTTGCACTTTATCAGGTTTCCAACCCAGGACCTGCCTACTTTTATCCAAATGGGAAGAGATAAAAACTTCTCAACATTGCAGACGGTGCTATGTGCTACAGGAGGTGGTGCTTACAAGTTTGAAAAAGATTTTCGCACAGTAGGTATCTTTTACTCAAAACTGAAAATTGATACGTGTTCGTTTTTAAATATGAGAGTAGGTTTCCATCTAGCATGTTCTTTAATTCTCCCTGCACATGCAGTGGGAAATACGTATCCGTGATTGCCTTTCACTTAGGGCGTTTTAAACACTTATTTGGGGTAACTAAAAATTGCCCAGATTTAGCCATGTTGTTGCACATAATATTTAGTAAAACTTGTTTAGGGCTGTACTACAAAGCTATAATAAAAAGGGAATTTGGGGACTTTAATGAATTTGGCAGTGTACAAAGCCAGATATAAATGAAACTTGAATTATTTTCACTATTGTCCTACATTTACATGGTTTTTGGAATATTGCTTATTCAAATAATATTAATCTTCCAGGGCCATCTCCTTCCCAAACCCTAAGTTTGGAAACCAGTGTCTTTTGGTTAGTATAATAGACACCTGAATGAAAATCTGTTACCCTTTTTTTCCTGTTTTTACACTGTCAATCCTGCCATGTTCCTGTGTCAGATGGGGTGATTTGAATGGATATGGCAGGAGAACTATGAGTATTGGTTTGAGTTATGTGCTGTTAGCAGTTTGCCATCTTCTAGTCTTTTCCATTAGAATGACAGTTCAAAGAGTGGTTTGCCAGGCTTCTAGTCTTTTCTATTAGAATAAAGAGTGGCTCTATTTAGGAATACCACTGAAATTTGTTTTTCCTGAAAATGTAAATGTGAATAATTTAATTTCTCAAAATCGTAAGAAAATACTGTTAATGGAATATAAAGGCTGATGTGGAAGGATCACTTGAGGCTAGGAGTTTGAGACCAGCCTGGGCAACATAGCGGGACCCTGTCTCTACAAAAAATAAAAAAATTAGCTTGGACCGGGCACGGTGGCTCATGCCTGTAATCCCAGCACTTTGGGAGGGCGAGGAGGGCGGATCATGAGGTCAGGAGATGGAGGCCATCCTGGCTAACACGGTGAAACCCCGTCTCTACTAAAAATACAAAAAATTAGCCAGGTGTGGTGGTGCACACCTGTAGTCCCAGCTACTCAGGAGGCTGAGGCAGGAGAATGGCATGAACTCGGGAGGCAGAGCTTGCAGTGAACTAAGATCATGCCACTGCACTCCAGCCTGGGCGACAGAGCGAGACTCCATCTAAAAAAAAAAAAAAATTAGCTTGGCATAGTGGCCTGTGCTTGTAGTCCCAGCCACTCAAGAGGCTGAAGTGGGAGGATTGCTTGAGCTCTTGAGATTGAGGCTGCAGTGAGCTGTGATTGAGCCATTGCACTCCAGCCTGGGTGACAATGAGACCCTGTCTCAAAAGGAATATAAATAACTTAAATGGCTCATAGAAGCGAGACCCTTATAATTTGAGGTAACGATCTGTAGTACTGTATGAAAAGAGGTGCCTTGGGAACACAGAGGAGTAACAACAGCTAGAGAGTTGAAGAGGTTCCCAGAGGAACTGATATCTAAGCTGCAATGTTTTATAACAAATGTCTTATAATACACTTTTTACTAACCTGAAATGATGAATTTAATAATTTCAAACTAGTACTCAAACTATAATATAAAGACAGGAGATTAAGGTATCAGTGATTAATCAGAAATTAACCTATCAGTGGGTAGATTAACAAACAGTATGATCATTCCAGAGGACATCATGAAGTAATTATATGCTTGTACCTATGCATAGATCATGAATACCAAAGCTACACGTGCCAGATTGATATGGTATGTTCTATTGGAAAATCAGATACCATAAATGGCATTGCTGTTGTTGACATGACCCTCCAACATGCTAAACAAACACTTGGTAAAATTCCAAACAGTAAGAAGTACAATATTCCCTTGCTTTATATGGTGGTTCATTTCCTAGCAAATACAGTATATATTTAAAACTATGTGGGTTGGGTGCAGTGGCTCACGCCTGTAATCCCAGCACTTTGGGAAACCAAGGTGGGCAGATCACCTGAGATCAGGAGCTGGAGAACAGCCTGGTCAATATGGTGAAACCTCATTTCTACTAAAAATGCAAAAATTAGCCAGGCATGGTGGCAGGCACCTGTAATCCCAGCTACTCGAGAGGCTGAGGTGGAGAATCGCTTGGACCCGCGAGGTGGAGGTTGCAGTGAGCCGAGATCATGCCACTGTACTCCAGCCTGAGTGACTGAGCTAGACTCCATCTGAAAAATAAATATGAAGGGGTGGCCTGCCCCTCCACACCTGTGGGTGTTTCTCGTTAGGTGGAACGAGAGACTTGAGAAAAGAAATAAGACACAGAGACAAAGTATAGAGAAAAGCGGGGGGCCCAGGGGACCGGCGCTCAGCTTACAGAGGACCCACGCCGCTCAGCTTACAGAGGACCCACACCGGCACCGGTCTCTGAGTTCCCTTAGTATTTATAGATAATTATCTTTACCATCTTAAAGATAAGGGAGTGGCAGGACAATAGGATCGTTTTTAGGGAGGAAATCAGCAGTAAGACATAAGAACAAGGATCTCTGTAACATGAATAAGTTTAAAGGAAAATCCTGTGCCTAGAGATAAACCTTTTAGCAGCATTGTTTCATCCTATCACATGGGGATAAACCTTGGACAATACCTAGCTTTTCTAGGAACAAAGACATACCGTGCACGCCCAAAATCCATTAAACCTTGAGTTACCACAGCACATGTCTCTTGCAAGGACAAGGTTGGGGGTAGGGTCACAGATTAACAGCATCTCAAATACAGAACAAAATGGAGTCTCTTATGTCTACTTCTTTCTATATAGACACAGTAACAGGCTGATCTCTTTCTTTTCCCCATATAAATAAATAAATAAATAAATAAATCCATCCATGGGACAAATACTTTTGTATTTATATACACTGACAGGTAAAATAACTTTGTTCTTCTCTAGCCTTAGATAATTATAAATAATTTTCCTACTGCCACTATAAAAACGATTGGCAGAACACTCAAAGATAATGCATAGATGGGATAATTCTTTGGTTTTCAGAAATGTCCCACCTATTAAAGATGTCTGACATCACAAGTCCCTGCCCACTAAATGTCAGTTTGGTTCTTCCTTCCTCCCCATCATTTAGAAAGCTAGCAGTGAGGTGATACCACCCTCACTGAGGACCAGTGGACTAGGTGAAATCCCTAAAGAGATTTGGACATGAAACAAAATGAAAATGTGGGGTCATAGATTATTTTTAATTTTTGTAAAGTAATACAGGAAAATCATTTAGTTGAGTCGAGTGTTTTTGAACGTCATCCTTTTTTGTTTTGTTGTTGTTTTTTTAACAGATTGGAAACCTCCACCTGCACAAACTGGATGAACTTGACTGCCTTGTAAAGGGCTTGCTGTATATAGACTCTGTCAGTTTCAATGGACAAGCCGAGTGCTATTATTTTGCTAATGCCTCAGAACCTGAGCGATGCCAAAAGATGCCTTTTAACCTGGATGATCCCTATCCACTGCTTGTAGTGAACATTGGCTCAGGAGTCAGTATTTTAGCAGTCCATTCCAAAGACAACTATAAACGAGTGACTGGGACAAGGTAGTGACCTTTTTGGTTGTATTGCTGCGTTCACATTGTTTTATACACAGAAGTTATGAAATCAGTATAATAATGCCATTTTCACCAGTAAAAGAGCATGTTTTTGCACAACAGCAAACATGTATTTTTGTGTGTGTGTGTGTGAAAGAGGGTGCCATGTTTCCCGGGCTGGTCTCGAACTTCTGAGCTCAAGCAATCTGCCTGTCTCAGCCTCCCAAAGTGCTGGGATTACAGGCATGAGCCACCGCTCCCAGCCAACAGATAATGTATTTTTATAGGATATGTATGTCAAGACTCAAACTGAAATTATTAAATGTTTATTAGTCAGCATCAGTTGGGATCGAAATTTCCATAATAGTAAAAGTGAATTTTTATCTAGAATGAGTCTGGTAATGTTTTTTTCTAGAATTTAACGGAAGAGCATTTACTTGGAGGCAACAGTGTTCTATTGATTTTAAAACTTTACTATGTTTATATTTTGTTCTTTTTTCCAAAGCATTTTTCTTCTTTACCTATTTTTTCACTTTTTAATAGATATTAATATATGTAAACCTCTAGCTTGCAACGTGCTGAATAGATGAGCATTTAAACTGCAGTATTGGGGAACATTGTAATTTATTCTTATAGGATGAATTAATGTGATTTCTTTTTGTGATAACATTAATGTTCCCAAATAGCCCACATACTTTTCTGTGATATCTGAAATACGAATGAGAAATAAGATTTAAAACTCATGATTCTTTTATGTATTTTATCAACTTTTACAGAGAGGTGAAGATTCCTGTTTAAGGAAGAAAGATTTTGGGATACTTTAGATTGATTTGTGGAAAAACTCATTTTAATTTTAAAGTAGTAATTCTGTTTAAATTATACTTATATTTAATTAGTACTTTATTTTTATAGTGGTTAAAAGTTCACCTCTGTTGTAATTCTCTATGCCAAAGAATCATACACTACTATTACCTTCTTTGGTTAACTCTAAAAGAAGTTCAGTCTGTTAACTAAATCCAACAGTGATTCAGGGGTAGAACTTGCTGGAAATTTAGGTGAGACTAGGGAGCAAAGGTTTAGAGTTTAGGAATTAGATATGATTTCGTTCTGTGAGCATATCCAAAAGAATAATAGAAGCAAATAAATTTCTGTAATTGACGTGTTGGCCAGCTGGACATAAATTTACTCATTGTATTTATGTGTAGGTCATGTTAAATGTTAATGTGTCACATTGAATTGATTTCATCCATGTCAGACCAAGTAAATACGCCTTTCCCAAAATCATTTCTTGGAAACCATTTAAAATTACAAAGCTGGGCATGGTAGTTCATGCCTGTAATTCTCACAGTTTGGGAGACCATAGTGGAGGATTGCTTGAGACCAGGAGTTCAAGACCAGCCTGGGAAACATAGTGAGACCCCCATCTCTGCAAAAATATATACATATATATTAGTCCAGTGTGGTAGTGTGCATCTGTAGTCTAGCTGCTGCGGAGGCTGGAACAGGAAGATTGCTTGAGCCCAGGAGTTCAAGGATGCAGTAAGCTATGATCATGGTCACTGCACTGTAGCCTGAGGGGACAGAGTGAGACCCTGTCTCAAAAGAAAAATTACAGATTTTCTCTTTGTAATTAATATGGTACTGATTTTTAACATTTATTCCTTTTTAATACACACACAAAAATTTATTTTTGGTAACTACAGAGTGTAAGGTATTAGCTGAAGACTTTGGGAGATATTTAAGAGGTCTTTCCTCTTATTTCCACCAAGTGATTTTTTTTTTCCTTTGGTTTATTCTTTGATCTAACAAGTTTGGTTTTACTAAACAATTTTTGTTGCCTTCATTATGTTATTTCAGCACTTAGCGTTAGTCATGGGTTTTTTCTGTGTGTTTATTGAATACATGAATGATCCACCCTTTTACTTTAGAGAAAGAATACAATGTATAAATGCAACTTAGCAAGTTTCTTTATTTTCTTTAGCCTTGGAGGGGGTACCTTTCTGGGTTTATGCAGTTTATTGACTGGCTGTGAAAGTTTTGAAGAGGCTCTTGAAATGGCATCCAAAGGTGATAGCACACAAGCTGACAAGCTGGTCCGTGATATTTATGGAGGAGATTACGAAAGATTTGGTTTGCCAGGTTGGGCTGTAGCATCTAGGTAAGTTTAACATTTGTGTTATTTAAGTTACGGAACTTAAGTAATTCAAGTTGCTTACGTTTTTGGAAAGCAGTATAACAGAAAGTTGTAAGGGTGCTTTCTCTTACCCATTTTAGGTTCCAAGTTTTGAACATAGATGTCATTTAAAAATTAAGTATACATTAAGAAGTCTACCCTGGTCGGGCGCGGTGGCTCAAGCCTGTAATCCCAGCACTTTGGGAGGCCGAGGCGGGTGGATCACGAGGTCAGGAGATCGAGACCATCCTGGCTAACATGGTGAAACCCCGTCTCTACTAAAAATACAAAAAACTAGCCGGGCGTGGTGGCGGGCGCCTGTAGTCCCAGCTACTCGGAGGCTGAGGCGGGAGAATGGCGTGAACCCGGGAGGCGGAGCTTGCAGTGAGCCGAGATCGCGCCACTGCACTCCAGCCTGGGCGACACAGCGAGACTCCGTCTCAAAAAAAAAAAAAAAAAAGAAGTCTACCCTGAGTGCACCTTGTAGGAAACTTTTTTAATTTTTGAGTGTCCTTCCAGTGTTTCTTGATGCACATACCAATACATATTCTTACTTTTCTCCCCATATACAAAAGGTAATTTACCATTATATGGCATAGTATATATACTCTAAAGTATCCATATAGCCTAGAAATCTTTACATGTTGTCCTTATGTTATACATGTGTAGGATAAATTCCCAAAAGTTGGATTGCAAATGCATTTTTGAGATACTGTTAACTATGCAAAGGAGCGGTACTGTTTTTCACTCTCACTAGCAGTAAATGAAAGTGCCTGTTTCACCAGTAGAGTGCTGACTTTTGCATTTCTCCATCTGGTGGAGAAATGGTATCTTAATGTTATTTCATTTTATTTTATCTTATTTTAGGCAGAGTTTCACTCTTGTCACCCAGGCTGGAGTGCAATGGCACCATCTTGGCACACTGCAACCTCTGCCTCCCAGGTTCAAGTGATTCTCCTGCCTCAGCCTCCCGAAGTAGCTGGGATTACAGGCGCCCGCCCCCACGCCCAGCTAATTTTTTTGTATTTTTAGTTGAGACGGGGTTTCACCATGTTGGCCAGGCTGGTCTTGAACTCCTGACCTCAGGTGATCCACCCGCCTCGGCCTTCCAAAGTGCTGGGATTACAGGCCTGAGCCACTGTGCCTGGCCCTTAATGTACTTTTAATTTACATTTCTCCTACCAACACTGGGGTTAAGAGCCTTGCATATTTTATTTTCTGTGAGTTGTTGTTCATGTTCTACTTTTCTGCTCGATTGTTATACAGTTGAATTTATCAGTCTTTTCTTTTATGGCTTCTGGATATTGATTCATAGTAAGTAAGTCTTCTACATTCCAAATACATAAAGGAATAAACCCTTGTTTTCTTCTAATATGTTAATGGTGGTATTTTTATACTTAAATCTTTGATTTACTTACAGTTTATCTTAGGGTATTTTGTAAGTTACAGATCATGCTTTCATATTTCAGGGTTTTTTTTTTTTTTTTCCAGAAGGCCCTAGTGTCTAATAATCCATCTTTATTTCACTGATTTGAGATGGCTTTTTTTACATATGCTGGCTTTTCATTCTGTTGATGTACCAGCATTATACTTTCAGCTTTATAGAGGCATAAAAAGTATGTTTTAATCTCTAGAAGGGCTAGTTTCACTTCTTTGCTTGATATTCTGTATGACCTTGGCAAGCATTTTCTCTGTTACAAAAAGTTTTTTTGGAATCTCAGTAAGTTTATATATTAACTTGGACAGATGATATCTTTATAGTAAGTCTTGCTGTTGAAGAACTTAGTTTATCTGTTTAAGGCTACTTTTGTGCCTTTCACACATTTAAAAAGGCCTCTCCAAATATGTCCATACATAGCTTTTTAAGTTGATTCCTAAATATTTTAAATTTACTGTTCTGTTATTTATCAGTCTTGTCTCTCATTATGCTTCCTAACCATTGTTGCTTGTGCGCCCCAAATTCTTTGTCAGGGAATCCAGTGTCCTTTGATAGTGGACTTTGTCTCACTCTTCAATAATATATCTTGCCTCTCCCTCACATAGACGCTTCACTCTGACCAAATATCTTGTGATTTCATAGATGTTTTCATTTCTCATTTCTGTGTGCCTTTAACCTTTAGTTGCCTCTGCCTAAGATTTTCCTTCTCTTTTTCTCTGGCTTTTTCTGGTCCCTTTGCTTTGAAAAGCCCTGCCTCATACCTTCTTAACTTTTTTCTCTTACCACTTAATAAAAGATACTTTTTTCTTTGTATTTCCGAGGTTAGCCTTTGTTTGTTGTTTTTCCTGTTACTGTTAGCGCTTCTCTTGCTGTCTTTTGTATCTAGGCCTGCATTGTCCATTATGGTAGCCTCTAGTCACATCAGGCACTTGGCATTTGAGTGCCACATGTTGAAATGACGATATTTGGATATATTGGCTTAAATGAAATGTACAATTAAAATTAATTTCACGTTTATTTTTACCTTTTTAATGTGGCTAATAGAACATATATGAAATTATATATTACTCGTATTTTATTTCTATTGGACAGTGCTGCACTAGACTAATTCTCTGTTTGAGGGACTATCTGTGTCTCCAGCACAAAGCTTGGTATGTCATAAATGTTTCTTGTGACTGAATGAAAAAGAATTTGAAGTTAAAGCTGAGATACTTTTGGAAACATTTTGTAATTTTGACTTTGTTAATTTGTTTTGAATCAGGTTTAAAAATGAAGATATTTTGGTAATCTTTGCTTTCTTACAATAACTATGCTTTTTTTTGAGATGTCATTTTAACCTTAATTCTTTGAAAGGTATTACTTTACTCTTGCATAGATTTCTTTGTTAGGTTGTTTTGATCTTATCCCTATGTGTTTCTACTTTTTGGTCCTAATTTTATAAAAAATATCCAAGTTATAGATATATCTGTTAATATGTAAAATGTTGCTTGTTTTCAGCAGATTTGACTTTATTTTTCATTTTTCTGCAGTTTTGGGAATATGATTTATAAGGAGAAGCGAGAATCTGTTAGTAAAGAAGATCTGGCAAGAGCTACTTTAGTTACTATCACCAATAACATTGGTTCTGTGGCACGAATGTGTGCTGTTAATGAGGTAAAAAAAAACAAAACTGCAAAACTCAAATTATCAAAAATGTGAATTGGAGTCCTATATACACCTAGCAGGGCTTCTTCACTTTCCCTAAGGAGGCCTCTGGGATTGAGATGTAGCCCATTAAACACCAAGACTCATTAGGTATATATGTTATGTACCCAATTGCTATATTACCTTTAAAGAAAGTAGCAGATAATTCAAATTGAAATAGGAGAAATTTATTCAGAATTTTTTTTCAGAAAAACACAACCTAAATCCCTTGAGGATGTAAAAGAAAATCCTAAGCATAAGATATTTTGAGGTAACTATTTTATGAAAGCATTTTTTTTTAGTCTTACTGTTGCATTTGGAAGGCAGCTATGCTCACCACTATACCACCAGTGCTTAATGTTGCATTTGATTAGTGAAATTCTTGGAAGTTTTCTTACTGCCCTCGGCTTCTTTACAGTGCTGCCTTGTTGCATATGGATCAAGCAGCATTGTACAGGGCTATGAAGGCATTGAGACCTGTTCTTCGTGATATTTGAGTGGTGTTTATTGTTCCAAAAAAAATGTGAAAAGCATATACTGTTAGATTGACCATATAGTTGGGATTCTTTGTTTGGAAGAGAATATATATATTTAATTCTAGCTTCCTTATATAATAATAGATATATTTGCCCATTTAATTTTTATAAATATCAAATACTTTAAATGGATTGGGAAATATGCTTTTTGAAGGAACCCTTCATTTGTTCATTCATTCATTCATTTATTCATTGAGTAAATATTTATTGATTACCAGATGCCGGACATTGTTCTGGGTATTTGGAATATATTAACGAAGAAAACAAAGATCTGGCTTTGTGGAGCTTGCATTCATTCTAGTGACATATTAAGTAAATTTTTTAGTGTGTATTAGGTGATGAATGCTATTTTTAAAAAAGAGACCATCAAACAGGATAAAGAGGATTGGGAATAGGGCAGAGAGTGGTAGAGGACAAATTGCCAAGTAATTGAGTGGTTAAAGGAAAGCTTTCTTGAAAATGTGATTCTTAGGCAGAGATTTGAAGGAGGTGAGGGGGAAACTGTACACGTAGACATTTTGGGGAGAAAGCTTCCAGCAGAGAGAACAACTATGCAAATCCTCTGAATTATTCTATATTTAAATCCAGAACTTGATCTCATCAGTTTTTTAATAACTTAAGAAACTTAAGTGTTAGTTGGTTGATGGAGTTACTAGTAGGCCATGTTGGGAGCTGACAACAATTTGAAACCTTTATTCTTAGCCCTTTATGTCTAAATTTCCACTGACCAATTGAGTTAACAATGATTTAGGCCATGGTTTATAGTATCCCAACTTATGTACAAAGATTTCTACTCAAAAGTCAGTATATTGTGAGAGTCGAAATAAGTTTTCTGGTGATTCAAACACCAGTTCCCCTAAGATTTCCTAATAGAGATATCTAAGAAACCAAATTAGTGTGGAATCTTTGCAGAGAGAGAATGATTTGATTAATCAGGCAGGGGATGGAGAAAGAATGCTAGAATCCTAGAGGAATGCACGTGCCAGTGCCCCAGTCAGTATTACTCTCCAATTCTATAGAATCCACAGTTGCATGTCATTGTTCAACATGTATTGCAATATATGGGCCAAGTTTGCTACTTATTCTAAATGCATTTTATAGTACTTACCATGTTTTGATTTTTTTTTTAAATCACATCAATAATGTGCAATATATGGGCCAAATTTGCTACTTATCATAAATGCATTTCATAGTACTTACCATGTTTTGATTTTTTTTTTTTTTAAATCACATCAATAATATGTCTCCAAATGACTTTGTAAGGGGGCTATTTATTGTCCATTTTCAAAAACAAGTCTTACCTGAAATCATCTGCTAGGAGTCTTTCTAGAACCTTTTTTTAAAAGTAGACTTTATTTTTTAGATCAGTGTTAGTTTCACGTAAAATTAGGTGGAAAGCTCAGTGAGTTCCCATATACCACCTTCCATATATATACACACAGCCCTCCATCCTCAACATCCCACAGTAGAGTGATCATGTGTTACAGTCAATCACCCTGTGCACACATCATCATCACCCAAAGTCCATAGTTTAGGGTTCTCTCTTGGTATTATACGTTTTGTGGATTTTGGATGATGTGTGCAGAACTAATTTTTAAATACTCAGGATTATAGAGCTATATGCCAGGAATGTAGTAGGTATTATACTGATAAAGGGTAGTTGTTGTTTACATCTTTAAATAAATATTTTGAAACCTTTTATATTGTAAAATGTGTTAATTATTTTTACAAGTTTTTTCTTTGTTCTTTTGTTTTAGAAAATAAACAGAGTTGTCTTTGTTGGAAACTTTTTACGTGTCAATACCCTCTCAATGAAACTTCTGGCGTATGCACTGGATTATTGGTCAAAAGGTCAACTAAAAGCATTGTTTCTAGAACATGAGGTATGGTAGGAAAATGTTTTTTGTGAATTTTAATAGCATGTTTTTTAAGAGACAGGGTCTTGCTCTGTCACTTAGGCTTGAGTTCAGTGGCACGATGATGGCTTACTGCAGCCTCTTCCTCCTAGGCTCAGCAATCCTCCCACCTCAGCCTCCCAAGTAGCTGGGACCACAGGCATGCACCAGTATGCCCAGCTAATTTATTTTTATTAATATTTTTTGTAGAGACAGAATCTGTCTTTGTTGCCCAGGCTGGTCTGGAACTCCTGGCCTCAAGCAATCCTTTGGAGGTGTGAGCCACCGTGCCCAGCCTTAGGTAGAATATTGGTTCCTTCACTTCAGTTTCAGTTGTGGGGAAGAGAATTATAATAACCTGCTAAGCACCCCCAAATTTTTTAGTATTCATTTACTACATGCAGTTAAATTCTGATCTGAGCAATTATCAGTCCACATAATGTTTTGGATTAACTTAACTTGGATCATTTTGTGATCAAAGTCAAATGGCTGTATCATTACAAATTAGTAACACAGATTCAAATTATTCTGCTCTTAAAAGCTTCCCTGTCTCATTGTCACTGCTCACACAATACAAATCAGAATGGTGTGCCCTTGTGCAGTTCCACATGGCGTGCCGTGTGAGTGTCAGGCACAGCCAGAGGAAGTTAGTTTGTTTATTAAGTAAAGGGGAGAGGGTGCAGAATTGCTATTACAGTCCTGGAAGCTTTAGTGTCTAAAGGCCACACTTTTAGAATACATATTTCAGTGTGAGCCTATAGTCCCAGCTAAAGAGGCTGAGATGGGAGGACCACTTGAGCCCAGGAATTCAAGGCCAGCCTGTGCAAAATAGTGAGACCATGTCTCTAAAAATAATAATAATAAATAAAAATACATATTTCAAAGCTGTGTAGATATCAAGAATACAGATTCAGAAGATTTTTTTATAATAGCTAACAACGCAGAAATTGGTAGGTTTCCAAATATTGTTAAACAGATAGATTGTGCATCGTTGTGTGTTCTCAAGTGGTTAATATTATATGCTAATTTAAAAGCTGCACTACATAACAGTTATTTTTAAATTATACAGGGATACTTTGGAGCAGTTGGTGCACTTCTTGGGCTGCCAAATTTCAGCTAAAGCATCAGGTCTCTCTCTCTGCTAATAAATGTCGTCCAAGAGGAACTAAAACCAGAGGCATTATTACTGCATTGTTTGTCACTGGGAACCAAAGGATAGAAGAGTAGCATAAGCTGCTGAATGTTGCCATATTAAAGGAGAGAACTTGGTAACGTGAAGTATTTCTCATTGAAATGCTTTCCCTTTTGTATATAGCCAGTGTTAAATCCTTAAATGCAATACAGCCTCTGATTATTGAGCTTCCTCTTAAAAAGATTTTTAAATTTTATGTAGTCAACATTGCAGTACTGTATGCTCAAACACAAATCTTAAAGTCTTGGAAATGTTTAGCTTATGAAAATAATCGACTCTGAATATTTGTTACAAGTCTGTTTTATGTTTTGATTACTAGTGAGCAGAAAATAACATACCCTGTATCCAAAATTATTGAAATGGCAATCAAAGATGATCATTTTTATGTGATTTTAGAAATGTTAAGGCAATACTACTAATTATTGTAGGTTTTTTTTTTTTTTAACATATCACCCAAAGCATGTATGTGATCTTTCCCCATAAGTATCTTTTCTCAAATGCCATAATTAACTGAAATACTATTATTAAATTTTCATGAGAATTCTGAAATGAATCCTGGGAAATGCACATTTGGTGATGTTGCACTTTCTGTATTTTACAGGAATTAGTCAGTACACGTTGAAATGTTTAACATTTTAAGATTGGAAGCTTAATTACCGGGAGTCGGTCTAATGAAGTCCTGGGACTATTGTAATGGAATATGATTTGAGTTCACTGTGCTCTTTTTTGTTTGTTTGTTTTGATCATATGTACATTAGGAGCTTTTATTTTAAAACAACCACAGTAACATTAATAATAGAAAAATCATATGGAAATATTCACAATCTAGTCACTGAAAAATGGGAAAACCTCTACCATGCCTTATTATCACCCTTCGCCGTTTGAGGAGCCAGAAATAGAGGTGCAGTTAGAGAAAGGTCACCTTTTCCAACAAAACTCCATAGCCATGTGGATTTTTATCCAAAGGCTCAACCACCAGAGGGAATGGTGAGAACTGATAACTAAAATACTGTTACTGGCAAGGGTTTGAAATGTGTAAGAACCTAGGAGGGAAAGGAAGATTGAGCAACATAGGAAAAGGGGAAGAGAGGCTGTCACCAAGGTCCAACTCCATTTATAAAAATAGTGCAAAACCAGGAGTTGATTATAGAAGCGCCCATGATCCATGGCAGGAATAAATCCCTTCACCTCCTCTAACTCTATGAAAACTCTAGAGTTGGAGCAAGTCTTCCATTTGCTTCTTATCCCCTTAAAATAATGCCTTCCACTCCCCCAAAGCCCCCATCAAAGGAACCCCCGCAAGAGGCCACCATGCTCTGATCTCACTCTTTCCTATTCCCCTTGCCTGAATCTGGAGTGGGGTTGAGCCCTCTGCCCTCATCCTTAAGATTTAGGAAGTTCTTTCCCCAGCTGTCTAACTTGGAAAGGTAGATGAGTCTGAATTTTGAAGTTCTGAATGCAAATTCCACTCAGCAGACGCAGTGTTACTTATGTACATAGGAATAGTGGGATGAGTTTTAATAGATTCTATCCAAAAGGGTTTTTTTCCTCTTACTTCCTCTATGTGGGAAGATGTGTCTTGGGCAACTTTATCAGTATCAATGGAAAAATGATAGGCACTACAGTGAAATGGCAGGATGCCAATATGAGATCTTTCAGGAATAATAAGAAATACAGTTTGTTTGTATAAAATAAACTAGCTCAAATAAGAAAGTTTTTCAAGGACACTGATAGTGTTCATTTGTAAGAGGTAGTTCTAGAACCACACTGTCCAGTACAGCAGCTACTACCCATATGTAGCTGTTGAGCATTTGAAATGTGGTTAGTCTGAATTGAAATGTGCTCTTAAGTGTAAAATATACACTGGTTTTTGAAGACTAGGGACAATAAAAGGTTAAATATCTCCTAATTTTTTGTATTGATTACATGTTGAAATGTTAACATTGGAAATGTTGGGTTAAAGAAAAATATACAATTAAAATGAATCTTAGCTGGGCGTGGTGGCTCACACCTGTAATCCCAGCACTTTGAGAGGCCAAGATGGGTGGGTCACCTGAGGTCAGGAGTTCGAGACCAGCCCGGCCAGCATGGCAAAACCCTGTTTCTACTAAAAATACAAAAATTAGCCAGGTGTGGTGGTATACACCTGTAGTCCCAGCTACTCGGAAGGCTGAGGCAGAAGAATCGCTTGAACCCAGGAGGCGGAGGCTGCAGTGAGCTGAGATTGTGCCACTGCACTCCAGCCTGGGCAACAGAGTGAGATTCTTATCTCAAAAAAAAAAAAAAAAAAAAGAATCGTCTGTTTCCAGTTTTTTTTAATGTGCTTACTAGAAAAGATAAAATCACACATGGTTCACGTTTTATTTCTACTAAGACAGCACCGTTAAGAACATAGAGCTTTGAGGCATTGTGGTATTAGAACCAAATCTATTTACCACAGTAAGCTTACAGGGAGTTACTTGAGATCTTAATAAAAAATTATAATCTTTGTCAGCCTTCATTATGATTTTGTGTTCTTATTATTCCAGTAATTCTAGACTACATATGGGAAAAGCTAAGAGCCACAGTGGTGAGATGGTTGCTCACTTTACGTGCACTTTAGCAGGTAATTTCAGTTTGAAAGGACAAAATATATGAATCATAGTTCCACATTAACCAAAGTACAGTGATGAAATAACTTAGACTCTGACCATTCTATTTTTCCTTCAAGATTGCCCTAAATCTATAGATGCTAATACAGTATTTGCCACAGGTATAAAACTTGTAGTTACTATCATTCAATTAAGATTCTTACCTGTACAGATACACAAATCAGAAACTTTTAAAATAAATTGAACTAATGGAATTTTGGCTCAAATATTTAGTCACTACAATGGAATCATTAAAGCAAAGAATACGAAGTCATTGTAGGGTTTTAAAATGGCTACTGACTGACATGAATTCAAAGTTTCAGTCTAAATTCTAAAAACTTACCTTTACATGCTTTTCCTCCTAAATAACCACTCTTATAATTCATACATTCATGTCTTTAGGTGAAGAAAACTGAATTTTAAACACTTGAGGCTGGGTGCAGTGGCTCATGCCTATAATCAAATGTAAGAACTTGAGTGTAAAATTCGAAAGCTACATGGGGAAATGTCTTTATCATGCATCTCTGAGTCTACTGAAAACTCTGTTAAGTAAAACTGTGGTTTGTATTAAAAAAAAAAAAAAAAAAACCGTAGTGATACTTACCTTGTGTAATGTAAACAATTTTTTAAGCTCTTTAAACAAAGTACATCTAGATTCACTGGTAATGTATAGAAGTCAGTTTTATCCCCAAGTATCTCTGCTTCCTAAACCATTGATTAGCAAGAGACTCAAACAACTTCACTAAACTATTGGACCTCCAGTGTTAACTTGCCAACATAAAAATCTGAAAAACTTTGTAATCACTGTCAAAAATACAAAAGAGGGAATAAATTCCCAGGTAAAAGGATTTACAAATTTTGGAGCTATTATGCTTTTGTTTTACTAAACATTGATCCTTGTAGTAATTCTGCAGTATTGCCTCAGACTCCCATAAAGTTTCAAAACAGCTCATCTATTAGATTCCTGTAACATTTATTTGGGATAAACGTGGTTTTGTTGCTGTTATTCATAATAGAATAAAATATTTAGCTTTGATGGTTCAGATGTAATAAAAAGAAATAACTAAGTTTGGGTCTGAGATAAAGGTGGTAAGGCAAGAACGCAGAGATGCTGTAATGATGCGTGAGTTTTAGAGCATTACTGAGGACCTGAAAACTTGCTGCCAAGGACACTTTGAAGGTTTTGTTGACTGGAAGAAATGGCTCTGGAATCCCACTCCTAACTCTTTTCTTGAATATTTGAAAAGAATTAGATAAGGGCCATGGGGACCCAGGTCACCCCACCTCTTCTATTCAGTTTGGCTACAACATTGGAGTCATCAGTGCTCCTGAGACAATCATACAGGACTTTCTCAATTACACTTTGAAAGAGAGGTTAGAAGACTCTCCCTCTGAGGTGTTGCTCGTGCCCCCCTGGCCCTTGTCTGTGGCCATCTTCGCCAATGGTGATATGATTGACTCCTTTCTGTTGCACTCTTTGTCAACCACTTTGGCAGGTGCAATTCAATGCTTATCATCAGTTTGTTGGCTATCAGTGGTTGCCTTACGGGATTCTGCAACAAAGCTGAGTTGGTGACCATGGTGAAACCCCGTCTCTACTAAAAATAGAAAAAATTAGCCGGGCGCAGTGGCGGGCGCCTGTAGTCCCAGCTACTCGGGAGGCTGAGGCAGGAGAATGGCGTGAACCCAGGAGGCGGAGCTTGCAGTGAGCCGAGATTGCGCCACTGCACTCCAGCCTGGGCGACAGAGCAAGACTCCGTCTCAAAAAAAAAAAGAAATGCTGATCCTGGGGCCACTTGGTTACTGGCTTGTAATGTGGACTCTGCACAGGTTTTGTGCCCATGTACATTGGAGAGATCTCGCCTACTGCCTTTTGGGGTACCTTTAGTGCTCTCACCCAGCTGGGCATCATTGTTGGTATTCTGGAGATCCAGATCTTTGGTCTGGAGTTCATCTTGGGGTCTGAAGAGCTATGCCCAGTGATACTGGGCTTTACCATCCTTCCAGCTGTCCTATAAAGTGTAGCCCTTCCATTTTGCCCTGAAAGTCATAAGTGTTTGCTCATTAACAGAAAGCAAGAGTACTAATGAGATCCTTCGGCAATTGTAGGGGACTCAGGATGTGTCCCAGGACATCCAGGAGATAAGAGTGCTAGGATGGTACAAGAAAAGCAACACACTGGCGCTCTTTAGAATACCCAGCTACCAACAACCCACTGTCTTTTCCATCATGTTCAGCTCTCTCAGTAGCTCTCTGGAATCAATGTTGTCTTCTGTTTCTCAATGAGAATCTTCAAGGATTTGCAGGTGTTGAGAAGCCAATCTAGAGATTAGTGCAGGAGTGGTTAGTATCTTCTTGACTGTAGTCTCTGTTTCTGGTTGAAAGGGCAGGAAGGACTTTACATATGATAGGTCTTGGAGGGATGGCGTTTTGTTCTGTCCTCATGATTGTTTGTTATTAAAGGATGAGTATGGTGGGATGAGCTTTGTAGTGGGGCTGTCTTGGTCTTTGTGGCCTTCTCTGGAGTTGGACCAGGCCCCATTCTCTGGTATACTGTGGCCACACTCTTCAGTTTGCAATAGCAATGGCTGGTTGCTCCAACTGGACCTCCAATTTTCTAGTTGGATTGCTCTTCCTGAACAATTATTATCTAGTTTAAGTGTGTTGTTGCTTTAGGGTCATGGCATGCTTATGTATGTCTATTACCATCTGACCATGGTACTATGCCAAGTTCTCTTAGGAGACCTGAATCTTTCCAGTAGATCACATTTGAGATAGTATGAGTCCACTGGGCACAGTTCCCAACAGTCCAAACATACATACTTCACTGAAGCAGATCTAATGATTCCATTGACTTCATTTCTAAAATCGGACTTTGAGGGGCCAGTTTCTAAGGATTAAAAAGAAACTTTAATGCGTTGTAGACCTCTGTACCCAGAAAATCTTTGTAACTTTTGGGCTTAATTTTCCTTCTTAAAAAATCTGGTAACTTTTTCAAATGCAAGGAGCACTGTCAGTTTGCTGTGAGGCTAGGCAAAGAACACAAGATATAGAATCTCCCATCACCACCACCCTGCCCCTGCGAGAAGATTGCCTTTTAATTAGAGACTTTTAAAACTAGTGCTTTTTAAGTTCTACGCTCATCTTTTCCAAAGACTAAGTCTATTAGTAAACTTGCCATGTAATTTGACATGGCAGTTCCTTACTCAACTACCCTAAATAAGTTGGAAATTAGGTGGTATCTTAGTTTGGGTAAAGTCAGTGCTATTGCCTGTAATACACTTGGTAATTGAAAGCCCTTCAAGTGGTTCAGATTATTTGCCAAATATTAGACTCTAAAAACTTCTGAGATTTTTTTTTTTTATATACTTTGAGTGTACATGTGATTGCTATAATGTAAATACCAGTTCCTGAAAGATTGTTTCTGTAAGCAGAATGATGTAGCACAAAGTGAAAAGGTTTTCCTCTTATTCCAGCAGTATTCTTGCCTTCGAAGAGTAGTCCATTACATATTGCCTTGATTTTTAAGGTTGTGTTTTTGGGTGAAAAGCTTAACTGGATAGTAATTTGCATATGTTCTTTATAACCACTCTGTATATTATAAGCAAAATTTTTTCATATTTCATTGTATCTTTTTCTGTTGAGCACTTTATGCATTTTAGTCTATTGCATTTGAGAATGTAGTTTAGAAATTGTTTCACTTTTTAAAGCCATGTGAAAACTGATAGAGGATAATGAAAATGAGTGTACATTATTTTGAATTTAACTGTTTTGTGGTGTGTGTAAACAAAACATTAGAAATATATTGTCTTTTTGTAATAATACTCTGACCTCACTTAAAGTGATCTGCCATGAAGTATCAGTGATCAAGTTTATGTTTATTCTGATACCTAAGGAATTCAGCCAACTTTGTTTCAATCATCAGATAATCTCAGAAAATAATGTTTTACTTATATTACTGCCTCTTGTCAATATTTAAGAGAATAATTGTCTTCTGGTTTCTACTGAGCCTAGTAATAATCACTGAAGACCTAAAAAAGTGAGTAATTCTTTCCTTCTGTTAAGAGTATTTGGATAGCCCCTTCACGATAATGGTGGTGTGAAAATGAATCATCCCAGCTTTTCTGACATATCTAAATTTTGAATAATTAATTTCCACTTCCAAACAGTCCAAATGTTTTCTTAAAGCAGTCACTACTATTTGCATTAGTCCTGTATATCCAGTGAATGTGAGGTCATAATTTGGTATTGTATTAGAAGTAGTGTTGGTCACTGCTCTTGCCTCTTTGAACATTATTTGGTTTGTTATGATGGAAAATGAGTCAGTTTTCAGGGTCCTGAGAAAGTTGCTTCATTCATGGCCGTGTTTGGGATAACTAAATTAATTTTTTTTCAGGTATTTGGTATCATGTTTTGGAGTTAATATTTAGTGCTTATATAATTTTAAGTTATTACATAATTTTTATTGTTATATGTTTTATAGGTACTAGGTATTGGATTCTCACCAAACCAGTAGAATGGCGTTCTGTCTTAATATGTCATTGCCTGTAATGGCCAGGTAGATATACCTTAAAGTAATATGAAAGGTTTTATATGTAAATTAAAATGTTTGTACTTTTAAATCTGTAAAGGTGATCTGGAATTTTTACTATGTTAACTTCAGAATTATATGGGCATTATGACTTTTTCATTGTACAAAAAAAAACTATTCATAAATGTTGGAATACAGATGTTCCTTGACTTATGATAGGGTTATGTTCCAGTAGACCCATTGTAAATTGAAAATACTGTTAGTTGAAAATACATTTAATACGCCTAACCTACTGAATATCCCAGCTTAGCCTAGCCTACCTTAAATGTGTTCAGAACACTTAATGTTGGCCTGTAGCTGGGCAAAATCATCTAATACAAAACCTATTTTATAATGAAAGATTTAATATCTCAAATAAGAGTATTATACCACATATCGTTAGCCCAGGATAATATCAAAAGATGAAATTTGAAGTACAGTTTTTACTGAATATGTATTGCTTTTGCCCCATTATAAAGTTGAAAAACCATAAGTCAAACCATTGTTAAGTCGGACTGTTTGTGTTACATATATTTGGGATTTTTTAGTGACCCTTTTTAAAAAGCTGTTTCTTATTTCTGATCATTGTGAGTGGGGATAGATATGGGAAGAACCACGTCTCTACTAAAAATAAAAAAATACCCCGGCTTGTTGGCACACACCTGTAGTCCCAGCTACTCGGGAGGCTGAGGCAGGAGAATCACTTGAATCGGGAGGCAGAGGGCAGATCATGCCACTGTACTCCAGCCTGGGCAACAGAGTAAGACTCTGTCTCAAACATGAATGAATGAATGAATGAATGAACGAACAAACTATTAGCTGATACTGGGATTTCAGGTACCACAGTTCCTGCTGAAAGATATGTTTGGGGTAAATCAATTTTTTTCCTTGTAGAATTTCAGTGTTTTTGCTGCAACTGCCACTAATTTTGCGTTTAAAAGAACAAAAGAGGAATGTATTTTTCAAAGGAGTGAATGAGGTTAAAATCAAGATTTTGAATGGTATAAATATGCAACTAATTCAATTGTAGGATATTATTAAATTTTGTATTTCTAAACATCTTTCTTTCATACATCGCAGTGCTTACAGTTCCAATAGCTTTCCAAGAAAACATTTCCATGTTTGCATAATTTGTAAAGTATATATAAATAATGTAAAATAATTTGGGATTATCTCAACTTTATATTGTATGTCTGAATTTCATCGATGTCATACCTGGCTCAGTCAATAGTCGTCACAGGTATTAAGCCATTTTGGAATTTGCCACCTTTTTCTGTGGAACCTGTTTTAGTTTAGTTTACAGCATTTAGAAATAGAAGGTAACTTTATAGAAGTAACACCAATATCCTAGTCTGCTTGTCCCGAATACAATTAATAGTATTAGGATGTAAGTGATATTAAGATGGTTTTTATTATTTTTTTGTACACTGTACTTTTACTTTTTATTTAAACTACAGCTAAAAGCTGACTTTTTAACTAAAATTGAATGGCATTTATCTTAATGACCAGTTATTGACCAAATCGTACTCAGATGATGTTATTATGTCCCAGTCTAAGGAATCCTTTAATTTGGGGATTAATTTGACTTCCACATGCCATTTCAGTGTAAATTGCCTTATTCTGTCTATTCCATTATTCTTGTCAAGTCTAAGCTTTATCATGTCTGAATTCTTTTAACACTGAATCTGTGATGTAAAAATGTATGATGTGCTACAAATTTTATTCATAATAAACTAAGTTATAGCCTGTTGTAATCTGTAAAACATTTCTTGTAAATTACCTAATTTATTTTTTCATTCATGTACAGTTTCTTATGTAAATTTGAAAAATGTTTGCCATGGCACATTCTGTAAACATTCCCGTATTCTTTTCCTTAATGCTTATTTGCATGAAGGTAACTTGGGTTTTGCTTGTTTGTGTTGGATAACCATTAAGCCAACTTCAGTATCTCTGCCTTTTTTCTTGTAGTTTAACCGTTTCTAATTTTGTTCATATTCTAAATAGATGTTAGAATCATACTTTTTATTTTCTACTTAATAAATTAAGTTGTTTACTATGTGTCCCTTTATTATTTACCTTACATATTCCCACATTTTCACTTCGATTAAATGCACGGTTGTGGTTAATTCCGTGAGAGCAAGAACTTTGTAAAGTCTTGTTCACGTCTAGATTCCCAGTGGCACAGAGAAGGCATTGATGAAATTTAAGACTTGCATTTATTAACATGTGAAAACTTTCTCCCGCCGAGACCATGTTATCGTGCATCAGAAAGGAATGTTGTTGGCTTTTTGGTTTTGGGTTGGTTGGTTTGTTTGTTTTTTGAGATAGTCTCTTTGTTGACTGAGCTGGTGTGTAGTGGTGCAGTCATAGCTCACTACAGCCTCAGCCTCCCAACTAACTGAGACTACAGGCATGCACCACCATGCCTGGCTAGGGTTTTGTTTGTTGGTTAGGTGTTTGTTTCGTTTTGTGTGTGGGGTGTGTGTGTGTGTGTGTGTGTGTGTGTGTGTGTGTGTAAATGGGGTTTCGCCATGTTGCCCAGGCTGTTCTCAAACTCCTGGGCTCAAGTGATCCACCACCTTGGCATCCCAAAGTGCTGGGATTTCAGGCTTTGTGGAGTATGTGAGATGTTTTGATACAGGCGTGCATGTGAAATAAGCACATCATGGAGAATGGGGTATCCGTCCGGCCTGTTAAGTTTGTTTAAAAAAATCATCTTAATACGTGAGGCAGTAAGTCGGAAACTTGATGGCTGTGTTTTCAAATTGTATGATTGTCATGGCTCCAGGCATAGTTTTCAGATCATATGTCTTTTCTTGGAGTGTATAGGAATGGTTGAAAACATGAACATGACTACCATGTGACCTGTGAAGTACATATCCTTTATTTAAAAAAACTAGCAAGAACTAGGATGAAAAAAATCTAAGATCTGGACTAAAGGAGAACATGATGCAGTATGGATGAGATTTGAAATGTAGTTTAGCGGCCGGGCGCGGTGGCTCAAGCCTGTAATCCCAGCACTTTGGGAGGCCGAGATGGGCGGATCACGAGGTCAGGAGATCGAGACCACCCTGGCTAACACGGTGAAACCCCGTCTCTACTAAAAATACAAAAAACTAGCCGGGCGAGGTGGCAGGCGCCTGTAGTCCCAGCTACTCGGGAGGCTGAGGCAGGAGAATGGCGTGAACCCGGGAGGCGGAGCTTGCAGTGAGCTGAGATCCGGCCACTGTACTCCAGCCTGGGCGGCAGAGCAAGACTCCGTCTCAAAAAAAAAAAAAAAGAAATGTAGTTTAGCTACTCAAATGTAGAAGTACTGCTTCCACAAGCACTTAGAAATAAGCTCCTAAAGAGCAAACATTCAAGGCTACACACTTAAGTTTTTCATTTAAATAAACTTTCCAAGGAGGGAAGTCTGTACTGAAGTCAATACACAGTGCTATATAAATTTTAAAAGTGGCCAGGAGCAGTAGCTCACACTTACAATTCCAGCACTTTGGGGAACCGAGGCAGGTGGATCACTTGAGGCCAGGAATTTGGGACCAACCTGGCCAATGTGGCAAAACCTCATATTTACTAAAATTACAAAAGTTAGTTGGGTGTGGTGGCGCACACCTGTAGTTCCAGCTGCTCGGGAGGCTGAGGCATGAGAACTGCTTGAACCTGAGAGGTGGAGGTTGCAGTGAGCCAAGATCGCACCACTGCTCTCCAACCTGGGCGACAGAGCGAGACTCTGTCTCAAAAAAAAAATAAACTTTGAAAGCAGGATGTCTACTTTCTATGATATAGTCCTTAATGAGTGTGTTGTGTATTGAACAAACCTTATTATTTCTGCATCTAGAATCTATTGATCATTTTCTATGGCAATACTTTATAAGTTTCCATTTTAAGATATGCGTCTGGTTTTGGTGGGTGGAGAGGAGTTTAGGATTTGACTTTTTCCCTGAGTAAACCTGGAAAACCTGACTAGCTCCTGAAACTTTACATCCTTTTCATAGAAAATTGGTACTTTTGGATAGTTTTTAATGTTACCCAGAGGTTAGCAATATCCCAAAAGTGCAGTTGACCACATGTTTAGGTAAGTAAGTGCTCATCCCCAGCCAGGACTTTAAACATAATCTTCAGTTTCTGGGAACAGTAGCAAAAATTACCAAAACTATGAAGGCATATTCTTTTTGATTTAAGCCCATTTTGCTCATTTTCTTTTAGCAAGAGTTCGGAGTCCAGCTACCCCAGATTTCTTTGAAAACAAAAAACACAAAACATTAAATGATACCACTAAAAGAATTCAAGCACCTGGCCGGGCGTGGTGGCTGATGCCTGTAATCCCAACACTTTGGGAGGCCAAGGTGGGTGGATCACGAGGTCAGGAGATGGAGACCGTCCTGGCTAACACAGTGAAACCCCATCTCTACTAAAAATACAAAAAATTGAGCTGGGCGTCGTGGCGGGCGCCTGTAGTCCCAGCTACTGGGGAGGCTGAGGCGGGAGAATGGTGTGAACCCGGGAGGCGGAGCTTGCAGTGAGCTGAGATTGCGCCACTGCATTCCAGCCTGGGTGGGTGACAGGGCGAGACTCCATCTCAAGAAAAAAAAACAAGCACCTGAACTTGAAAAAAGTAACTTGGCCCTCCATATCTGAGTTCTACATCAATGGATTCAGCCAACTGTGGATTGAAAATATTTGAAAGAAAACAATACAACAGTAAAAGTAATATATGGGAGCTTGGTGAGAACATGTGAACACAAAGAGGGGAATGACAGAAACTGGGGCCTACTTGAGGGTGGAAGCTGGGAAGAGGGAGAGAATCAGAAAAATATCTAGTGGGTACTAGGCCTAGTAGCTGGGTGATGAAATAGTCTGTACAGTAAACCCCTGTGACATGAGTTAATCTGTATAACCTGCACATGTACCCTGGAATCTAAAATAAAAGTTTAATGCAAATAAAAAATACAGTATAACAACTATTTGCAATGTATTAGGTATTATACATAAGGATAATTTAAAGTATATGGGAGTTCCCTAGCAAGCAGACTCAGAAGAAAAAAAAAAAAGCATGTAGGAGGATGTGTAGGTTATATGCAAATATTATGCCACTTTATATAACAGACTTGAGCATTCATGAATTTTGGTATCTGCAGAAGTTCCTGGAACCAATCTTCCATGGATAGAGAGACAATTGCTTGTTACATAGCAGCTTTTTTAGTTGTCTCATTTTAACAGTTTGAATAAAATATTCTGACACCTTGTGTTTTCAGATTTCCTAAAGCACCTTTGCAGGTTTTCGGGACAACCGTTTATTCAGAAATGATTCAGTGAATTTGTAATTAATCTTGCTGATTTTGGTTTAGTTTTGGGTTTGGACCTATTTATAATCAATTTTATTGGGGTATGACTTATACAATAATAGTCTAACTGTACATTTAAATAAGTTTGATAAATGTGTACATCCATGTAACCACCACTCCAAGGTATTTGCATCATTCCAAAAAGTTCCCTTGGCCTCCATCCTAGTCAGTCCCCTCCAATCCCCATCCCTAAGCACCCACTGATTCGCTCTAGATAAAATTTGTCTTTTCTAGAGTTTTTATGTAGATATGTAGACTACATAAAAAGTCTTACGTAGACTAAAGTTTGTCTTTTCTGGAGTTTTTATGTAAATGGACCAATACAGTAGATACTCCCAATCTCTCTTTCTCTCCAGCCCTAGACTTCATAGAGCTACTGTCTACTTTCTGTTCATATAGATATAGATTTGCTGTGGTATGTACTCTTGTGTCTGCTTCCTCTCAGCATAATGGTTTTGAGGTTAATCCATATTGTATCAGTACTGCATTCCTTTTGCTCATTAATAGTCCTTTGGATGAATATACTACAATTTGTTTATCCATTTGCTTGTATATTTACATACAAGTCTTTGGGTGGACCTGTGTTTTTATCTGGGATAAATAGTGAAATTGCTATATTGTATGGTAACTCTGTAAGAAACTTGAAAACAGTTTCCAAGAGGTTCCATTTTACGTTCCCTCCAGCAGTGTCTGAGAGTTCCACTTGCTCTGTATCCATGAGTATTGTCCATCTTTTAAATTGTGGCCATTCTTACTTGTGTGACATATTGTCTGTTTGTGGTTTTAATTTGTGTCTCCTTGATTACTGATGACATTGAGCATCTTTTCAGATCCTTATTGGCCTTTCATATATATCTTTTATAAAGGGAAAATCTTTTGCCCATTTTTCATTGAGTTGTCTTGTTACTGACTTGTAAGATTTCTTCATATATTCTAGTTAGAAGTCCTTCGTTGGATATATATTTGAATAGTTTCTCCAAATTTATGGCTTACCTGTTTATTTTCTTAATACTATTTTGAGGAACAGAGCTTCATCTTGTTGAAGTCCAGCTTCTTATGCTTATCCTTTTTGTGTCCTAAGAAATCTTTGCCTAATCAAGATCATGGATATTTTCTCCTGTTTTATTCTAGACAATTTGTAGTTTTAATTTTTATCTTTCAGCCTATAAATCAGTCAATCTTTGTGTATGGTATGAGGTAGGGTTCAGGGTTTTTTTTGCATATGGATTTACAGTTGTTTTAGTATCATTTGTTGAAAGTCTCCCTTCTTTTTGGTTGTGTGGGTCCAGGAGCTGGAAGAAGACAGGGAGGAAATTTGTGGGTGTGGTGGATATATTCAGTATTTTCACTGTGATACTTTCACATGGGTGGGTACAAATAGCAGAACTCATCAAATTGCCTTTTTTTTTTCTTTTTCTCTGTGGCCCAGGCTGGAGTGCAATCTCAGCTCACTGCAATCTCCGCCTCCCAGGTTCAAGCAATTCTTGTGCCTCAGCCTCCCAAGTAGCTGGGATTACAGGTACCCGCCACCAAGCCTGGCTAATTTTTGTATTTTTAGTAGATACAGGATTTTACCATGTTGGTCAGGCTGTCTCCAACTCTCGAACTCAGGTGATCCGCCCACCTCAGCCTCCCCCCAAAGTGTTGGGATTATAGGCATGAGCCACTGCGCCCAGCCCAAATTGTCTTTTAAATATGTGTGGTGTATTGTACATTGATTATAACTCAATAAAGCTCTTCTAAAAAGATACAAAATAAACATTTATACTTGTGTCAACAAATTCAATTCTCTTTTGACCCTGATTACGAAATTTATTATTTGACCCATTCTGGGCAAGCAAGTCAAACTAAATTATTGACATTCTGTTTTTTCTTTGGTTCATTTCCACCAATATGCTATTTTGTTTATGTATTTATAGACAAAGTCTCGCTCTGTCGCCCAGGATGGAGTGCTGTGGTGCGATCTCAGCTCACTGCTACCTCCGCCTCCATGATTCAAAGTGATTCTCCTGCCTCAGCCTCCCGAGCAGCAGGGATTACAGATGTGCATCACCATGCCTGGCTAATTTTTGTTTTTTTGTTTTTTTGTTTTTGAGACGGAGTCTCGCTCTGTCACCCGGGCTGGAGTGCAGTGGCCGGATCTCAGCTCACTGCAAGCTCCGCCTCCCGGGTTTACGCCATTCTCCTGCTTCAGCCTCCCGAGTAGCTGGGACTACAGGCGCCCGCCACCTCGCCTGGCTAGTTTTTTGTATTTTTTTTAAGTAGAGACGGGGTTTCACCGTGTTAGCCAGGATGGTCTCAATCTCCTGACCTCGTGATCCGCCCGTCTCAGCCTCCCAAAGTGCTGGGATTACAGGCTTGAGCCATCGCGCCCGGCCTAATTTTTGTATTTTTAACAGAGACCTGGTTTTGCCATGTTGGCCAAGCTGGTCTCGAACTCCTGACCTCAAGTGATCTGCCTGCCTTGGCCTTCCAAAGTGCTGGGATTACAGCCGTGAGCCACCGTGCCCGGCTCCATATGCTGCCTTAGTCTAAATTCTTCTCAATGTCGTGAAGAAAAAATGTCCATCCTGAATCTTTTTTTTTTTGAAACAGGGTCTCACTCTGTCGCCCAGCCTAGAGTGCAGTGGCACGATATGACTCACTGCAGCCTCAAACACCCAGACTCAAGCTGTCCTTCCACCTCAGCCTCCTGAGTATCTGGGATCACAGTTATGCACCACCATACGCAGCTAATTTTTTAAATTTACTTTTTGCAGAAATAGGGTTTACCTATGTGCTCAGGCTGGTCTCAAACTCCTGGGCTCAAGTGATCTGCCCACCTTGTCCTCCCAAAGTGTTGGGATTACAGACATGAGCCATCACGTCCGGCCCTGAATCATCTTCTTCTTTTTTTTTTTTTTAAGAAAGTCTCACTATATTGTCCAGGTTGGCCTCCTAACTCTTGAGCACAAGCGATCCTCACACCTCAGTCTTCCAACTAGCTGGGACTACAGGCACGCTCCCCCACACCCAGCTATCCTGAATCTTAGTCTAAGAGCAAGCTGCAAATTAGAGATGCCCTAGGATTTTTCACATATCAAGAGCCAGTGACCAACCAGGCATGGGAACAGAGAATCCAAGAGTTAGCAGGAATCTCACAGACTACTGAATCAAACTCAAGATTTATTTATAAGGAGGAAAAAAGGTCCAGAGAAGTCAACTAGATTGTCCTAAATCACACAGCAAGTTATTAACAGAACCAAAACTCAACCCTAGGTGTCCTCACCTCCATCCTAGTGCTTTTTGTTAATACCCTGTCTGTGTTGGACAAATGACATGGCACCAGAATGTTATCCAAATAAGTAATTTGGAGCTGGGCACAGAGGCTTACATCTGTAATTCCAGCTTTTGGGGAGACCAAGGCAGGAGGATTGCTCGAGCCCAGGATTTCAAGACCAGCCGGGGCAATATAGTGAGAACTTGTCTACAAAAAATTTTAAAATTAGCTGGTGATGCCTGTCTGAGGTCCCAGCTACTAGGGAGGCTGAGGCTGAGGATCATTTGAACCCAGGAGGCGTATGTTGCAGTGAGCCCAGATTGCACCCCTGTACTCAAGCCTGGGCAACAGAGCGAGACCCTGTCTCTCAGAAATAATAATAAATTTGGTTATAACAAGAAAGAGCAATCAATATAGAAAAAGCAGGACAATTTAAGTAAATGTGGAAAAAATCAGAAAGATGAAAATATTAATGGGGCAAACTTGCCAATTAGAGGAGAATGTGAAATTTGAGTTTAAAAGGAAAACAACTTCTAGGCCAGGCACAGTGGTTCATGCCTATAATCCCAGTGCTTTGGGAGGTCAAAGCAGGAGGGTCACTTCAGGCCAGGAATTCAAGACCTACACAGGCAACATAGCAATACCTTGTCTCAAAAAAAAAAAAAAAAAAAAACCACACACAAAAAAATTAACTAGGTATGGTGGCACATGCCTGTATTCCTAGCTACTGGGGAGGCTGAGGCAGGAACATCGCTTGAACCCAGGAGTTCAAGGTTACAGTGAGGTATGATTGTGCCACTGCACTCTAGCCTGAGTGACAGAGCAAGATCCTATCTCTTAAAAAAAAACTACCATCTATGCTTTTTATAATATTAACTGAACAGGTTGAAATCAGAGAGTTCAAAAAAAAAGATTAGACAAACACTAACCAAAGGAAAGCTTATGTAGCTATATTATGACAAAAAGAATAGGCGTGGTGGCTCACGCCTGTAATCCCAACACTTTGGGAGGCCAACATGGGAAGATCACTTGAGCCCAGGAGTTCGAGACCAGCCTAGGCAGCGTAGTGAAACTCCATCTCTACAAAAAATACAAAAATTAGCCGAGACTGGTGGCACACGCCTGTGGTCCCAGTTACTCGGGAGGCTGAGGTGGAAGGATGGCTTCAGCCTGGGAGATTGAGGCTGCAGTGAGCCATGATAGCGTCACTGCATTCAGCCTGGGTAACAACGTGAGACCCTATCTCAAAATAAATAAACTTGAAGACAAATTCATCATTAGGAATAGAGTCATTATATAATTATAAAAAGTTCAATTAACCAAGAAGACAGAATTTTTAAGATACATAGGCAGTTAATAAGATAATCAGAAAATAAAGCTAAAATGGATAAACCTTTGTGACAGGAAAATGCTATCACAGTGGGAGATTACAACACCTCTCAATTCTTGATAGGTCAAGCAAACAAAAAAAATCGACAAGTAGATTTGAACACTCCAGTTTAGACTGCTCTAATGGACATATATTGAATTCTGCATTCACCAATTAGAGGATACCTTCTTAGGCACACACGAAACATTTACCAAAATTAATTACATGCAGGCCATAAAGACTCCATGCATTTCAGAAAATAAGACCACATTCTCTGAGTACATCACAAGTTACATGACAATAACAGATAAATTTTAAGTCTACATATTTGCTGAGAGTAGTGGTTAAAAACAAATATTCTGGGCTGGGCACGGTGGCTCACACCTGTAATCCCCAGCACTTTGGGAGGCCAAGCCAGGCAGATCACTTGAGGTCAGGAGTTTGAGACCAGCCTGGCCAACATGGCGAAACCCTATCTCTACTAAAAATACAAAAATCAGCTGGGCATGGTGGTGCATGTCTGTAATCCCAGCTATTCAGGAGGCTGAGGCACGAGAATCACTTGATCCAGGGTAGAGGATGCAGTGAGCCAAGATCACACCACTGCACTCCAGCCTGGGTGACAGAGCAAGACCCTGTCTCAAAACAAACAAACAAACAAACAAACAATATTCTGGAGCATGAGTTCAAATCCTACTCTGACATAATTACTAGGCATAAAGTCTCAGACAGATTTCTTAACCTGTGCCTTACCACATGCAAAGTGAGACTACTAATAGTATCTTCTGATGGTGGTCATTCATGTTCAGCAGGGATTTCAATAAGCCACTTTTTAGCTACATGGTAGGATTGTGCTTGCTGGCTCCCTTGCAGTTGAGAGGGTGGGTTCGTAGGATTAGCTCTGGCCAACTAGTGAGTGAGAGTTGTGTTTGGAAGTGGTGCATGCTACTTTTTGGCTGGAGCACTTAGTCACCTCTTTGAGACCCTCCAGAGCCCTCTTTTCCCACTAACAGAAGCCAGCAGCATTTGAGACAGTGGCTGCTCTGTCCCTCCCCACATTAATGAAGGTCTGGAGTAAAAGGAAGAAAACAAACTTTGTTTTTTTACACCACAGATTTAGGGGTTTGTTACCCCAGCATAACCTGGCCTCTTCCAACTGATACAGAAGTTGACACCAGAGATGGAGTGCCACTGAAGAACAGAAACCTAAACTATGTGGTATTGGATTAGAGGCTGGCAGCAGGTGGCAAAGAAGGTGTTATCAGAGGCTAGAAGGATGCTGTTCGTTTAGGAAGAGGTGACCCTGATGCCATGATACCTTGGAAGGTAGGTCATGAACCAATGAATCTGTGGCCTTAAGAGAAGCTGGCAAACATTGTTAGTACCTGGTATTGGCAGCTTTGTTTCCATTTGATGATTTACTCCAAGAAAGAAGTAGGTTCAGGAGAGGAATGGCCGGTTTGCAAGCAAAAATGAAGGGAGAGAGGGATAAGGTGTTATGTAAGGAAGTGATTATAATGATGGACCATGAAATCTCAGCCAGGCAAGGAGGGAAATGAGGACAATGCAAATTAATTGAACGGACGGTGAAAAGATGGTGATTGGTGGATCGAAGTCCTCATGGGTTAAGTGACTGTTGGATTTGGGGTTCCTAGAGGTAGTGAGATGGAAAGATAAGTAGGAAGGAAGGAGGTTTGGGTGGGAGAAGATTAAAATTAAAATCACACGAAGAGGTAAGAAAGACAGTGTTTTCCATCAAAACTACTTCGGGTTCTTCCTCAGTTCTTGTCCAATGTTTCTGGAAGCCTTCCTGTGTGGCCTAGATTTAAAAAAAAAAAAAAAAAAAAAAAAACCCTGCCAAACACACTGGCTGTTACAAGCAGCTAGAATTCTTGCATTGTGTTTTGGGCACCTGAGTTCTCCAGGCAGGGAGCAGAGGCTCGCCTAGAGGCAGTGGGATGGGAAGGATCTAATGAACGGTGGGTCCCAAGCAGTAGACAGGCGGCTTGGTGGTCACCAGGGGATAGAAGAGGCAAACATGAGAAATAAGTGAAAAGTGCAAAGGCAAGATTTAGAGAGAAGTTCATAAAATGCTTTTGCTCAAGAGACCAAAAAACCAACTTCAGTACTGGGCGCCTGTACTTACAATCTATAGAAGGTAAACCCTCGGGGCTCCGGCTCCTGGCCAGCACCTATGTGTGATGTTTTATGCTGGACCAGCACCTATGTGTGATGTTTTCCCTGGCAGCCCTCAGGAGGACCCTGGTGCACTGCTGTCTCCGCAGGCAGTTGCGGTCAAGGACTCAGTCCCCTCCCCTGCTCACGTTCTGCGTCTTCGTTTCTGGGTCCCACTATCTGAGTCCTTGGGCAGAGGCCATCAAGAGGGCAAAAGCCTGAAGACACTGTTCCCCACTAACTCAGTACTTCTCTGCTCCTACCCCTTCCTCCTCACCCTCCTCACCTCCGGGCCCAAGAAACTGCCAGTCTTTTGCTGGGGGCTCCTTCAATAGAGACAATTCTGACTGCGCTGATCAACTTGGCCCTTGCCAGGTGTGCCGTTTCATGGGGGAAATGGAACGGGCAATCGGTGCTTTCTCTATTTCAGTCTCTTGCTTATACTATCACAGTGACTGCAGACTTAACGCTTGCATTTTGAGCTCCTGGCTTTATTGGCTCCTCCGACGCCCGCCCGTCAGCTCAGCTCTCTCCCTCACAAACATCCTCAGCATGCGGTGTGCAGCCCAGTGACCAAAGAGCAGGAGTAGCAAGAACTTTGTTTTCAGGCCCTGACTTCAATCATTCGCCTTGTTGGAATCTCAGGGAGCATGCTCTGTTGTCAAAGAGGCCCCAGGTACCAGCAGGCATGGCAGAATTGCTCAGCCATTGTCTTTCAGTTATTCAAAATACCATCCTAAATCTGCCTTTCCCAGCCGATGACAAAAATGATACAGCATTTTAAATAGTGGGCTTCAGTCCTGGCCCTACCTTAGAATCACGCGGGGAGGTTATATTAAAAAAATACCAATGCCAGGCCTTTCCCTAGAGCATCTGATTTTCATTTTGCTGACTTAGACCAGAGATGCAATTCTGCTCCAGAAATCTCAGCTCTCTCACCCTCCAGCTACACTACCTTGACTGCCTGACATCACCTTTCTGAGCCTCAGTTTCCTCATCGGTGATACGGGGTGATAACACTTGCCTCCTGGGAGTGCTATGTGTGCGGATTCAGTGAAAGAAGGTGCATGGAAGCACCCTGCATGCAATGTCTTCATCAGAATACTAACCAAGAGCTGTAATGTCAGAAGGAGCTTCCTGTGAGTCAATGGGCTTGGAAGGACTCCTGGGAAGTGGTAGACTTTGCATCTTCATAGAGGAATGCTGAGATTGGATGGGTGGACAGGCAAAGGGGACACTCTTAGTCATTGGCAACTGCACTTTTCTTTTTTTTCTTTTTTTCTTTTGAGACAGAGTCTCACTCTGTAGCCCAAGCTGGAGTGCAGTGGTGCGATCGTGGCTCGCTGCAACCTCCGCCTCCCAGGCTTAAGCGATTCTCACGCCTCAGCCTCCTGAGTAGCTGGGACTACAGGCACATGCCACCATGCCCAGCTAATTTTTTGTATTTTAGTAGAGACGGGGTTTTGCCATGTTGCCCAGGGTGGTCTTGAACTCCTGAGGTCAGGCAATCTGCCCGCCTCTCTCTCCCAAAGTGCTGGGAACACAGGCATGAGCCACCATGCCCTGCCTCCTGCACTTTATAAGACTGCACTCTGGCCGGGCGCAGTGGCTCATGCCTGTAATCCCAGCACTTTGGGAGGCCGAGGCAGGCAGATCACCTGAGGTGGGGAGTTCGAGACCAGCCTGACCAACATGGAGAAACCCCGTCTCTGCTAAAAATACAAAATTAGCCGGGCGTGGTGGCACATGCCTGTAATCCCAGCAACTAGGGAGGCTGAGGCAGGAGAATCTCTTGAACATGGGAGGCGGAGGTTGTGGTGAGCCGAGATCACGCCATTGCACTCCAGCTGGGGCAACAAGAGTGAAACTCCGTCTCAAAAAAAAAAAAAAAAAAAAAAAAAAAGACTGCACTCTGGCCTTCCTCTGTCTGTTCCTTATCCTGTGAGGCAAGGAGTCCATAGGGACCAAGTGCCGTGCCCCCCAGAAGCCACGTCTCCGACCTTCTGGATCATGCATCAGGCACTCAGAGCTCTGCCTGAACAATGCGAGCCCTATTCCAGTCCTCCTCCCCAGGCGGGCCCCCCGAGAGACCCTGCTCCCAGTTTGCAACTCTAGTTCCAATAAGTGGCTTCAAGGAGGCTGTTTGAAGGGCCTGGGGACAGATCTTGGACTGGAGGACTGAGTATCTACAGCAGTGTGCATGAGGCCCTTCCAGGACTGGGAACCAGGAGTGGGAAGAGGAAGGGGAAGCCATGGGCCAGGGTCCTTACGGATGCTCTTGCTCCACGCCACGCAAATGCTAGGGGCAGCTCTGACACCAGTGTTCATTTTGCAGCAGTTCATCAAGTGGAATGTTAGTGTCGGCACTTTCAGGAATGTTTGTTTGTTATTAATTTAAAAATCATGAGGCCGGGCGCAGTGGCTCATGTCTGTAATCCCAGCAGTTTGGAAGGCTGAGGTGGGTGGATCTCTTGAGGTCAGCAGTTCAAGACCAGTCTGGCCAACATGGTGAAACCCTGTCTTTACTAAAAAAATACGAAAATTAGTTGGGCATGGTGGCGGGTATCTACTGTAGTCCCAGCTACTTGGGAGGCTGAGGCAGGAGAATCACTTGAACCTGGGAGGAGGAGGTTGCAGTGAACTGAGATTGCGCCACTGTACTCCAGCCTGGGTGACAGAGCGAAACTCCTGTCTCAAAAAAAAAAAAAAAAAAAAATCATACTTCTAAAGATCAAAGAAATACTGAGCTTTCTGCCTGGGACATAAGTGCTTGATACATGTTAGAGTAGCAGTATCCAGATGGAGTGCTCACCATAGCTCAGATGGGCCAGAACATCTTGCTTAATGCAAGGGTGGCAGGGGAAAGCGCTAACTAATGGAACGTGGTTTCTTCCCATTTAAAACTGCCTTTTTTGGATAAAGGTTCATTCCCTCAGGTCTTCTCCTGCCCTATTCTTCTTCCCTTCACCTCAGGAGGCGTCTGAGCGAGGGAGAAGCTGGCAGACATCATGGTGCTGGTAGGTGGGGTGGGAGTTCTGTTCCGCCTGTTCTCTGAGGCTCCTGCTGATGCCGTGGGCACATGGCCCCTCTTGCCTGGCCTTTGAGCACCAGCTTCCACCCTTGCTGCCTCTGCTGCTGAGGTGACTGCCGCTGGGCACTCACTGATGCTTGAGTTGAGTCCTCTCCTGTGGCCCAGGATGGAGCCGCTGACTCTGAAACTCAGTGGCAAGCTCCCCGCAGCTCCCAGCACAGGGCAGTCCCCTCAGAAGGCTTGCTAAGTGTGCTCCCCCACTCCAAGGCAACCCCTGGCATTTATGTAAACTTGTATTTATGTATTTATTTATTTATTTTTGAGACAGTGTCTCACTCTGTTGCCCAGGCTGGAGCACAGTGGTGTGATCCCACCTCACTGCAACCTCCACTTTCCTGGGTTCAAGTGATTCTCCTGCCTCCCAAGTAACTGGGACTACAGGTGCATGCCACCACCCCAAGCTAATTTTTGTTTTTATAGAGATGGGGTTTCACTATGTTGTCCAGGCTGGTCTTGAACTACTGAACTGAAGCCATCTGAAGCCCACCTCAGCCTCCCTAAGTGCTGGGATTACAGGCCTGAGCCACTGCGCTGGGCCCATTTTAAACTCTTAATTCTCAGCTACCTTATTATTCTTTATTGCCAATAAGAGGGGGAAAAAAAAGAAAAAATGAAAAAACAGGCAGAGCGCTTAGTGCCAGGCTGTCAGCAGGTATTTTCACATTAAACATTGGTCTCCTCAGCCAAAACTCACAATCCAGTAAGACAGGCATTTTAGCTGAACATTCTCATCCAACCCTAGGGTTATGCACTGGATTGTGTCCCAGAAAATTCACAAATTGAAACTCGAATCCCCAATGTTACTATATTTGGGGATGGGGCCCTAAGGAGGTAATTAAGGTTGAAAGAGGTCCTGAGAGTAGGACCCTAATCCAATAGGATTGGTGTCCTTATAAACGGGAAGAAAAGAGCTCTCTCTTTCTCTCTCTTTCTCGCTGTGTGTGTACAGAGGAAAGGCCACATAAGGACACAGCAAGAAGGTGGCCGATTACAAGCCAGGAAGAGAGTCCTCACCAGAAACTGAATTCTTCAGCACCTTGATACTGGACTTCTAGCCTCCCTCCAGAATAGTGAGAAAATGAGTATCTGTTGTTGAAGCCACCTAACATGTAGTATGTTGTTACAACAGCCTGAGAAGACTAATATACCTAGAGACCCAAATGTAAAGCCTTCTGGGAACCCAAGCTGATAGTCACTGAAGCATTCCTGGCTCTGAGCAGGTTTGTTACCTAGGGTCACCGCTGCTTCTAGGTTTCTTGGGACCCAGGGCCCACTGGAGTTATAGTCCCATTCTTTTTTGTTGTTGTTGTTTAGACAGTCTCACAGTGGCGTGATCTCGGCTCACTGGAACCTCCGCCTCCCAGATTCAAGCGATTCTCCTGCCTCAGCCTCCCGAGAAGCTGGGATTACAGGTGCCTGCCATCATGCCCAGCTATTTTTCATATTTTTAGTAGAGATGGGGTTTCGTATGTTGACCAGGCTGATCTCGATTCAAGTACTCAGTCAAGGTCTCAAGTGATCCACGCACCTTGGCCTCCCAAAGTGCTGGGATTACAGGCATGAGCCACTGTGCCCGGACTATAGTCCCATTCTTTTCCCTGCCTTCATCCTCTAAAACCAGGTTCCAGCTCCCCTGCTGTATTCCTGTATTTCTCCTGGTACTCACCATGTCATTCCATTGGCTCAGGAACTCATCTGCAATGCAGGGAAATTCTTCAGGAGATTGTTTTGTTGCCATTTTCCTCATGAATAATTCCCACTTTGAGAAGCTTCAGACATGACTGTAAATTTCACTTGGGGCAGGAGGGACAGGGAATGGGAGTGCTCATGCCAAGGAAAGAGGTCGCGTTTCCCCTGCTTCATCCCCCATCCTGGGGGGATAAACCTTTAAGGAGGAATCAAGAGCTCCTTTATGGAGCCCATCTGGCTCTGAGGAGGGGCTGGGGTCCTGGGCCTCAGCTGCTGCAGAGCCCCTCCTTCCCCGAGTGAGCAAACAGTTCCTGTTCCCAGGGAGTCCACCTCAGCCTCAGGGCCTCATCTGAGCAACTAATAAATTAACCTAGGATTGGAGAGAGGGGCCTTTCTTTTCTTTTCTTTCTTTTTTTTTTTTTTTAGACGGAGTCTCGCTGTGTCGCCCAGGCTGGAGTGCGGCGGAGCAATCTTGGCTCACTGCAAAGCCTGCCCTCCTGGGTTCACGCCATTCCCCTGCCTCAGCCTCCCAAGTAGCTGGGACTACAGGCGCCCGCCACTGCGACTGGCTAATTTTTTTGTATTTGTAGCAGAGAGGGCTTTTCAAGGCAACAGAACCAGCATAGACTTCAGTGAAAACGACATAGATTTTGGAGTCAGATTAACAAGGCTGTGATTTTTGGCTGTGAGCCTTTCTGGGGGATCTTAAACCAGGCACTGTCATCTCTGAACTGCAGTGTTCTCATATGCCAAATAGGAAAAGTGATCCTGGCTTTGCAGGGTTGTAATGAAGATTTCCATTGTTTATGGAAATAGACATGTACCTCATTCACTCTCTTCTTCCTGAGTCAGTCTTGCTAATACATCTGAACTGTAATTCCCTTTCTTAATTTTGGGATGGCGTAGGATGGGGGGAATGGTGAAAGAGTGGTAGCCTTTTAAAAAATCTGATTTGGACCAGGCGCCATAGCTCACACCTCTAATCCCATTGTGGGAGTCTGAGGCAGGAGGATTTCTTGAAGCAAGGAGTTCAAGACCAGCCTCGGCAACAAAGCGAGACTGTTCCTACAAAAAAACCAAAAAATTATTTTAATTAGCCAGGTGTGGTAGGCTGAGGCAGGAAGATCACTTAAGCCCAGGAGTTCAAGGCTGCAGTGAGCCATGATTGTGCCACTGTATTCCAGGCTTGGTGACAGAGCAAGACCTGTCTCAAATAAAATAAATAAAATAAAATAAAATAAAAAGTCTGATTTATCCTTTGTTGTTGTTCAAGAAGTATGCTCTCAGAAAAAGCAGACTAACCATGATTGCTGCCCAAGCACATGTTTAGAAAGGCAAATCCACCCTCCAAATGATACATTAGTGCGCAATCATTCAAAGACTAAATGTTGGTGACTTTGGCAGTGGGGATTTTTTTGAGTGTATGCATGCATGAATGAATGAAAGGCCTTCCTAAGGTCTGGCTTGGAGGCATTTACTGGGCCTTGGGGGCATTCTCAGCTCTCCTTGGATTACCCACTCTCCCTTCCCTTTGGGGTGCTTTGGAGAGAGACTCCAAGGTACTGAGACCAGCATCTTGGGAACTGCAGGACATGCCTTGCAAAGACAGATACTTTCTGGGAGTCATTTTTCTGCCTGTTCTGCAGACACTTGGTGATGCCACTTGGGGTATGTTATGCCCTGCAGTGGAGACAGTCTGCTAGCTAGACCCACATCCTGCCCCCCTACCTTATTTTGCTATTGTGAAACCAAAGGGCTAGCCCAGTGGGGGACGGGGGGAGCAAAAGAACACAATAAGGTCACAGGGCCCTGCTCTAAGTGTGTCCCCGTGTGCATGCCATAGGGGTTGGGGGCCAGAGACAAGATCCCCCTGGTGCTGAGGAAACAGCAATGGATTTAGAGCCCTGAAGACTGGCATTTCAGTCCTACCTCCTTACTGGCTATGTAAGTTTGGGCAACTAGTTTACCTTCAGAAGCCCTGTTGCTTCACATGTAATATGCAAGTGCTAACAAAGCAATCTCAGGGCTGGTGTGAGGAATAAATTTAACATTTATTTATTATTCACTTTAACCGTGAATGCAAAAGGGCTTAGTTGAAGAGTAAAGTAATAAAAACTTATTGTGGTTGACTTTGGCTGTGAGTCAGATGATTGGTGTGTTTGACTATATTATTGTCCATCAATATTCAGTGTCCTTCCCCGGAGTCAGGCTTGGTCATGTGACTTGGCCAAATGTGAGCAGAAGTGCCCCATCAGTTCCAAGGGGAAGTTTAAAAGCTTTTATTAGCAGTTCCCCAGCTCTCTTTCCTTTGCCCTAGGGATGGAGGGAGCATGTGTGAAAATGGGGCCCTGGGGAGTTGGGGACCGGAGTGATTAGAATGAGCACAGCTCCCAGGCTACTGCGTGATGGGCCCCTTACACCAGCTGGTTTAGGCCACTGGGATTTGGGGGTTGTTACTGCAGCAAAACCTAGCCTGGCATCACCATACAGATAGGTGCCGTTTCTTTATGCAGTTTAATAGAAAAACAACAAAACAAAACACGCACAAAGAAAACACATAGAAAATAATAGCAAACACAACACAGGCTTGGGGAGATGGCAGGCGAGCCTGAGCTGGGTGCTACTTGGTGCTGCTCTTTGGAAGGGGCCGGTAGACCCCGACCACCACAGCGTGGTCCCTCTCATAGGGCTCCAGGGTCAGCTGCTCTTGGGGCTTCAAGTTCTCCTGCTGCAACTTCCTCACCTCAGAAGCAAACACAGCCTCGGCAGATGCGGTGGAGTCGATGCAGTTGGCCTTGATGGAGATGAGAAAGTGGCCCCCGTTGCGCAGGAAGGTGTGGGCGTTCAGGGCCACGATGCGTGACTGGTCGGGCTGGGCCACGTCGGCGAAGATCACGTCCACCATCCCGATGAGCATGCGGTACTTGAGCGGGTGCCGCGCGTCCTCCAGGACAGGGATGATGTTGGTGCGCTTCTTGGCCACGTTGACCAGATCGCGGCCGGCGCGGTGGGAGAACTCGACGGCGTAGACCAGGCCGTCTGGGCCAATGATGTCGGAGACGTGGGAGACAGTGGTGCCCGACGCGGCGCCTAGGTACAGCACCTTGGACTTGGGCTTGATGTGGATCTGGTCCACCCCGCCCAGGATGGCCGCGGCCAGCTTGGAGCGGAATGGGTTCCACGTGCGGTACTCCTGCTTCACGCCGCCCTCGGTCACCGTGACGCGCCTCTCGCCGTACACCGACTGGCCCGGCACCATGTTCAGCGTAACCAGCGCGTCCTCCGCCCCGCGGTAGATGAAGACGCCCTCGTGCCGGTGCGGCTCCACCGACACCACCATGGCGCCCTTCCTGCGACGGCTCTTGCTCTTGGCCACCCCGCCCCGCCGCTGTCCGCCGCCGCCGCCGCCGCGATCCTTGCCGTCTCCGCCGCCTCGCCCCCGGCCCCGGCCGCCCCCGCCGAAGCCGCGCGCCCGTGCCCCGAAGCCGCCCTTGCCCCCCGGGCCGCCGCCGTCGCCCCCGCCGCCCTCGCCCGCG
>NC_037673.1:164688639-164712543 GCF_003255815.1 Theropithecus gelada | reverse complement strand
GTGCCTGCGCCACCCCCTCGGCGTGCCGCCAGGGCCCCGGCCCGCGGGGACCGGGGCCGCCCGACTCCCGCCGCCGCCGCCGCCGCCGCCTCGGCCCCCGCCCCAGCCGCCCCAGCCGCCGCCCCCGCGGCCGCCCCCACCGCCCCCGCGCGAGCTCGCCGCCGACTTCATGGCGCGCCCTGGGGCGGGTGCCGCGGGTTACCGGTGACTCGGGGCGGGTGTCAGGGGGCTCCGGTGGCTCTGGGTGGTGGTCCTGGCGGCTGTCCGAGGGGTTAGCGAAGGCGGGCGGCGGGCGGCGGGGGCGGGACCGGCTCTACCGCAGTCCCCGCATCCCGGAGCCGCCCCTTGACGCAGCGGCTGTGGCGCGATTACATCACACCCGTCCCCGCGACCCTGCGGCCCGGAAGCCCCGCTTCCCAGCCTGCGTGCAGACGCACCCTGCTCCTCTTCGCTCACCCTGCCCCTTCCCCATCTCCCGCCCTCCCCAGGGACCCCTGGCACTTCCCTGGGCCACAGGGGCGGGGGCGTCTCTGCGGCAGGAGAGGGGGAGGTAAGCATCAGCGTAGGTCCTGGCTGTGCCACCAGTTCTAGGAATATTGATCAGCAAGTAAGTGTTGATTCTTCAGTGTGAATGGGGATGTACAGAGAGCCAAAATGTCACGTTTTGGTTCTCGAAGTCTAGTCTATGCTTCAAAATCACACTCAATCTGCAGCATTTTCTGGAGGAAAAAGAGAGAAAGAGAGAAAGAAAGAGAAAGAAAGAAAAGAAAGAAAGAGAGAGAGACAAGAAAGAGAAGGAGATAGAAAAGAATAATTGGGCAGCAATAAGGGCAGCAACAAAGAGAGGAAAAGAAAAGAACAAAAGGAAAATAAAAGAATAACTGGGCACCACCAGTGGCCCTAAGGCCGCAACGCAGAAGCGTTAGCGTTTGGTCAGCACCAGGGACAGCGACAGCAGTTGGGGCCGTCTACTGCTGGGGGCTTTGGGGCCCACACAAGAGCTGGGAAAAGCAGGATAGGTGGTAAAACAACTGGCCAGCCTCCCGTTAGTTGAAGTAAGTGTCTACTCCAGAGAGAGAGAGAGAGAACGCGCACCTGAATTGCTGAGCATGTATCGAACACCTGGTATGTGCAGTATGACTTTCGTTCCATCCTGGACCACAGCTCTTCCTGTCTCATACTCATGGACGGCAATGCCAAGTCTGGTTTTCCCTGAGAACTGGAGTGTCTCCTTAATGGGGACCAGAATTTTATACACTGGAATGTGAACAAGAAATCAGTGAGCGAAATGTATGATTCCTGATACTCTACTTAGAGGTTTCCACTTTTGCTGTAAGTCGAATATTTCCAAAATGATGAACTACACTTGGTGTCTGTGAGGGTTAATTTTATTTGTCAACTTTACTGGGCTATGGGGTGCCCAGATATTTGGCCAAATAGTATTCTGAGTGTTTCTGTGAGGGTGTTTTTACATGAGATTAACATTTAAATTGGTATATTGAATAAAGCTGATTGCCGTTTAGGATGTGGGTGGGCCTCATCTAATCAGTTGAAGGCAGAAATAAAATAAAATCCTAACCCAAGGAAGAAAGAATTCTCCTGCCCAATGGCCTTTCGACTGGCACATCAGCTCTTTCTGCCTGACAACCTTTGGACCAGGACGTTGGCCCTGCAGATTTTGGACTTGCTGGTCTCCATAATCACATGAACCAATATATATCATATATATACACACACACATATATATATCCTACAGGTCTGTGTCTTTGGAGAACCTTGAATAATAGAGATCCTGAGACAAAGACTTGAGTCCAAGTGGTTTGTGAGTTGATCCCAGGAAGCACATGTGGGGTGGGGGTGGGGGTGCAAAAACGAGATAGAAAAGATAGAAAGGTTAAGAAAGAACTGGGCACAGTGCCTCACACCTGTAATCCCAGCACTTTGGGAGGCCAAGGTGGGAGGACTGATTGAGCCCACGAGTTCAAGACCAGCCCTGGCAAGATAGCAAGACCCTGTTTCTACAAAAATATAAGAAACTTAGCGAGGTGTCATGGTGTGTACCTGTAGTCCCAGCTACTGAGGGGGCTGAGCTGGAGGGGTCGCTTGAGCCTGGCAGATCAAGGCTGCAGTGAGCTGTCCTCATACCACTACACTCCAGCTTAGGTGACAGAGCGGGACCCTGTCTCAAAAAAAAAAAAAAAAAAAAAAAGAGGGTACATTAATGAGAAGATCACCACAGTGGAAAATGGGAGCTCAACTGCTCTGAGTACTCTCTGAGAAACTGTGTGGAAGGCATCTCAGAATTGTTCTGCTGCAGGTTGGAGGCTGGGGCATTAATCTACTGTCTTAATTTGTTTTATGTTTCTATACCTGAGACTGGGTAATTTATAAAGAAAAGGGCTTTATTTTTCTTTTTTTATTCTAAGACAGGGTCTCACTCTGTCACCCAGGCTGAGTGCAGTGGCACAATTATGGCTATTGCAGCCTTGATCTCCCAGCCTCAAGTAGTCCTCCCACCCCAGCCTCCTGAGTAGCTGGGACTACAGGTGTGTGCCACCACACCAAGCTAAATTTTTTATTTTTTTTATTTTTATTTTTATTTTTTTTTGAGACGGAGTCTCGCTCTGTTGCCCAGGCTGGAGTGCAGTGGCCGGATCTCAGCTCACTGCAAGCTCCGCCTCCCAGGCTTACGCCATTCTCCTGCCTCAGCCTCCCGAGTAGCTGGGACTACAGGCGCCCGCCACCTTGCCCGGCTAAGTTTTTGTATTTTTTAGTAGAGACGGGGTTTCACTGTGTTAGCCAGGATGGTCTCGATCTCCTGACCTTGTGATCCGCCTGTCTCGGCCTCCCAAAGTGCTGGGAGTACAGGCTTGAGCCACCGCGCCCGGCCAAATTTTTTATTTTTTATAGAAATGGGGTCTCACTATGTTGCCCAGGCTTGCCTCAAACTCCTGGACTCAAGCAGTCCTTCTGTTTCAGTCTCTTAAAGTGCTAGGATTACAGGTGTGAGCCAGAGTGGCCAGCCACGTTTCTTTCTATATAGGTATAAACCATCGTGCCTGACAATTTTTTTTTTTTACTTTTTGTAGAGATGCAACCTCATTACGTTGCCCAAGCTAGTTTCCAGCTCCTGGCCTCAAGCCATCCTCCTGCCTCAGCCTCCTGAGTTGCTGGAATTCTAGGCACAAGCCACCACACTTGGCACCAGGTATACTTTTGTTTACAATTGACTTGTTATTCCATAAGATGTGCCCCATAGTAATGATAATAATTACATCTGTGACTAGGCCTCAGTAGTAGACATGGGGTACATGAATCATTCCCATAGATTTAAAAAATGCATGAGAAATTTTGCTTATTTTCTCACACAACCATTCCAACAAACTGCCCAAGGAGTAACTAGCCATGATTGATGTGAAACCAGAGGTAATGCTCTATAACCCCATCCCCATTCTCATTATACTTTAAGCATCCATGCATGAAGAAACTTGTTTTCTCTAAGCCATGGTCCACTTCCAAAGGTGACAGACTCTAGGGATCTGAGCTCCACCCCAGTGACAGGTGCAGCTACATTTGCTCAAGAGGAGTTGGGCTATGATGCAGTAACACAGAACTCCAAAATCTCAATGTATTAATACAACTATGTTTATTTCTTATGTTTTATGTCCACTGAGAGTCAGTAGGAGGTTTGCACCACACAGCCACTAAAGAACTCAGGCCCCATCATCTTGTGGCTGCCACATGAGAAAAAAGAGGGCCTCCACTGTACCGCTGAAGAATAGAGTGCAGATAACTCACAACCTTTTTGTATGTTTAGTCAAGACTTTGACACAATCATATCTACTCACCACGGATTGCAGCCTTGATATCCCAGGCTCAAGCAATTCTCCCACCTCAGCCTCCTGGCTGATGACTGGCCAAAGTCAGTCACATGGCCTGCCTAGCTGAAAGGCAGCTGAGATATGTGGGTGCCATAATTGGGGAACAGTAAATGTTTTTACCTAGGTGTCTATTGCATAATGCCAGCTGGCACACCTGGATCAGTGTACCCAACACAAACACCTCAGGTGAAATTTACTGTTCAGCATGTATATATTTAAATGTACTCATCAAGACAAAATATAATACCTCCTTCCTAACACATGACTAAAACTCAGAATCATAGTCAACTCCCAATAATATATCTAATATAGCTGGTTCATTAATTAGAAAAAGAAAATCTTCTCCCTTTTTCTAGCCTCTGGGCCTTGGAGAGTTGCTAAAATCCCTTATTTGGGATGTCATTATTGTTTGGCCATTACCTCTGCTGGGGGACACTTCATCTCTTGGTGGCTCAGACTCTCACTCCATTCCCCACTGTAGAACTAGTGGCTGCCATTCAGGAAATGCTCAAAAAGCTTAGCTGGACTACTTTTGCAAAGGTCTTCTTTCCATAAGACACCTTAGAAATTCTCTGTAATTCTTCATTTTATGGAGTAAGAATCTGAGATTTGGGCTGGGCGCAGTGGCTCATGCCTGTAATCCTAGCACTTTGGGAGGCTGAGGTGGGTGGATCACTTGAGCTCAGGAGTTCGAGACCAACCTGGAAAACATAGACCCCAACTCAATATATAAAAAAATTTCTACAAATATCAAACTCCTACAATCTAAAATCCCCACAAAAATTACAGTGAGTCTAACTGTGCTCCCCTTCAATCCAGTACATTTTATGTTTTATAAACACCATGTATATGTATGTAATTAAATTGGTATGAAAATGCAAAGCAAGCCAAACAACAAAACAAAGCAAAAAAAATTGTTTTACTTTAGATGACCCCATGTACTCTCATTAACCAGTGAAATTTCTATATTGCAACCAAGTATTTTTTTGATGTGTACAAATGTATGGGGTACATGAGAAGTTTTGTTACATGTATAATGCAGTGATCAAGTCAGGGTATTTAAAGTATCCATCACCAGAGTACAGTACATTTTTATTAAGTATCGTCACCCTACTCAGCTATCAAGCATTGAATTTGTTCCTTCTATCTTACTGTATGTTTGTACCTTTTTCTTTTTTTTTTTCTTTTTTTTTTTTTTTTGAGACGGAGTCTCCCTCTGTCACCCAGGCTGAAGTGCAGTGGCGTGATCTGAGTTCACTGCAACCTCCTCCTCCCAGGTTCAAGCGATTCTTGTGCCTCACGCTTCACGAGCAGCTGGGATTATAGGCACATGCTACCATGCCTGGGTTTGTTTGTTTGTTTGTTTTTGTATTTTCAGGAGAGATGGGGTTTCACCATGTTGGCCAGGCTGGTCTCGAACTCCTGACCTCAGGTGATCCACCCATCTCAGCCTCCCAAAGTGCTGGGATTACAGGTGTGAGTCACCTCGCCAGGCCTGTATGTTTGTACCTTTTAACCCACTACTCTTCATCTTCCCTCCTGCCCCCATTCACCCTTCCCAGTCTCTTGTTATCTGTTTTTCCACTCTCTACCTCCATGTGATCAAATTTTTTAGCTCCCAGCCAGGCACGGTGACTCACAGCTGTAATCTCAGCAGTTTGGGAGCTGAGGCAGGTGATCACTTGAGCCCGGGAGTTCAAGACCAGCCTGGGCAACACGGCAAAACCCCATCTCTACCAAAAAATACAAAAATTAGCCAGGCATGGTGGCACATGCCTGTAGCCCCAGCTACTCAGGAGGCTGAGGTGGGAGGATCACTTGAGCCCGGGAGGTGGAGGTGATGTGGTGTGATGATCACGCCACTGCACTCCAGCCTGGGCAACAGAACTAGACCGTTTCAAAAAAAAATTTTTTTTTAGCTCCCACATATAAGTGAGAACATGGGATATTTGTCTATTTGTGCCTGGCTCATTGCACTTAAGATAATTACCTCCATCGACTGAATATTATTTAGCCAATTTTCTAGAATATTAATCCTGGCCATTTTGGGCTGACATTGGCCAAGAAGCAAAGTCAAAAATGAGAAAATTAGCATAAAATTAATTGTAGATGCATATTAACTTCTCTGTACCATTTATGCCCTAGTTTAAATCTGCTTTTAAAATTTATTTGAGGCCGGGCGCGGTGGCTCAAGCCTGTACTCCCAGCACTTTGGGAGGCCGAGACGGGCAGATCACGAGGTCAGCAGATCGAGACCATCCTGGCTAACACGGTGAAACCCCGTCTCTACTAAAAAATACAAAAAACTAGCCGGGCAAGGTGGCGGGCGCCTATAGTCCCAGCTACTCGGGAGGCTGAGGCAGGAGAATGGCGTGAACTTGGGAGGCAGAGCTTGCAGTGACCTGAGATCCAGCCACTGCACTCCAGCCCAGGCGACGGAGCAAGACTCCGTCTCCAAAAAAAAAAAAAAATTTTTATTTGAGTAAGTGTGGGCCAGGTGCTGTGCAGTGGTTCACGCCTGTAATCTCAGCAGTTTGGGAGGCTGAGGTGGGCGCATCCCTTGAGGTCAGGAGTTCAAGACCAGCCTGGCCAACGTGGTGAAACCCTGTCTCTACAAAAATACAAAAATTAGTTGGGCATGCTCACTTTGTCACCCAGGCTAGGGTGCAGTGGCATCATCACACTTCACTGTGACCTTTGCCTCTCAGGCTCAAGTGATCCTCCCACCTTGGCCTCCAGAGTAGCTGGGACTACAGGCATCTTGAATAGATGTGGCAAGAGTGGACAACTTTGTTTCTAATCTACTGAGATGCTCATGTGGGGTATTTATTTCACTCTTCAGTTTATTAGTATGATGTATTACTGTGAACTTTTGTTTTTGAGACAGGGTCTCGCTTTGTTGCCCAGACTGGAGTACAGCGGCCCAGGCTCAGCTCACTGCAACCTCTGCCTCCCAGGTTCAAGCAATTCTCATGCCTCAGCCACCCAAATAGCTGGGAGTACAGGTGCATGCCACCACATCCAGCTAATTTTTGCATTTTTTTGTAGACATGGGATTTCACCACATTGGCCAGGCTGGTCTCAAACTCCTGACTTCAATCAGTTCACCTGCCTCTGCTGGCCAGAGTGCTGGGATTACAGGCGTGAACCTGCGTGCCAGCCTGTGATTTTATTTCATATGTTGAATCACCTTTACATTTCTCAGATAAATCCTACTTGGTCATGTGTATAGTGCTTTTAGTATTTTGCTGAATTCAGTTTGCTAGTAATGAGAGTTTTTTGTATCTGAGTGATAACTGATCTGAAGTTTTCTTATTTTATGATGCTTTTGGTTTGAATATTGGGGTAGTAATATCCTTATAGAATGAGTTAAAAAGCAATCCTCCTTTTTTTGAAGAGTTTGAGAAGGATTGGTGTTAAGTCTTCTTTAAAGATTTGATAGAATTCACCAGAAAAGCCATCTGGTCCTTGGCTTTTCTTTGTTGGAAATTTTTTGACTACTGATTCAATCTCTTTGCTACATAGGTCTATTCAGATTTTGAGACAGTTTAGTTTGTATGTTTCTAGGAATTTGTTCATTTAAATTGTCTAATTTTTTTTAGCATACAATTGTATTCTCTATTCTTTTTATTTTGTAAGGTCAATAGTAACCTCTCTACTCTCATGCCTGATTTTAATAATTTGAATCTTATCTTTTTCTTCTCAGTCTAGCTATAAAGGTTTGTCAATTTTGCTGATCTTAAGAAAATAACTTTTGGTTTAATTCATTTTCTCTATTGTTTTTCTATTCTCTAACTCATTCATGTCCACCATAATCTTTATCATTTTCTTTCTGCTTTCAACATGTTAAATAGGTATTTTTCATTTTAGTATAATATTTTAATTACCTTGTCATTTCTCTTACTATATATTTTGGAATTATTTTCTTGGTGGCTGCCCTGGGGGTTACAATTAACATCTTAATTTATAACAATCAAGTTCAGATTAATATCAACTTAATTTCAGTAGTATACAAAATCTTTACTCCTATATAGCAGTCTCCTATTCCCTTTTGTAGTTTTTGTCATAAATTACATCTTTATACACTGTATGTACATCAATACAGATTTAGTTTCAATTGTCCTTTTTATTTTTAAAAATTTTAATTTTTTAGAGATGAGGTCTCATTGTGTTGCTCAGGCTGTAGTGCAGTGGTTATTCACAGAGGTGATCATAGCACACTACAGCCTCAAACTCCTAGACTCAAGCCATCTTCCCACCTCAGTTTCCCAAACAGCTGGTACTACAGGGCATATGCCACCATACACATCTCCGCAGCTGCCTTTTAAGTAAGTTAAAAACAAAAAAGACATTACTGTTGATTTTTATACTTTTACATACTTGATTTTATAATCTTTTACACTTTTTAAATATACTTTGTACTATGTACTTGCCTTTACTGGTGTTGTGTGTTTTGTTAGTCTAGGGTCCTTACATATCAACATTTAGCATTTCTTGTAAGGATGGTCTTCTAGTGACAAACTTTTTGTTTATTGGGAAACATCTTAATACCATCTTCATTTCTGAAGAATAGCTTTGCTGAATATAGAGGTCTTGACTGACAGTTTTCCTCCCTTTTGGCACTTTAAATGTCATTCCACTGGCCCTGTGTAGTGCCAGTGGAAGGTAGGACTGGCACTGGAATTCTCAGTGGGGGGTGGCATTGGGAAGAGTAACTGAATTCCAGCAAACCACATACCTTTGGATGACGGAAGGTTTCAGGCAGCCCTGTGTTTGGAAAAGCACTGAGTAGAGACCTAGTAGAGACTAGAGACCTTAGTTTAGCAAACAGGTCCCTGTAAATTAAAGAATGGAATGAGGAGAGTTTATATTTATGTAGAGACACTGGACCATACCAAGTCAAACGTTTTCCAACCAACTTAATTTTCCTCATTCCTCACACTATTGTGTTTAATCAATTTGGGGATGTACATTTTAACATTTCTGAAATTGCAATGCATCTCGCAGTCATTATTAGTCAGATGATGGTTGTGACATAGTCATCACTGCCTTCACATGAATATCAGGACTCAGATAAATAATCCTGGGAACTACAGTGGAACATCAAAACACTGCATCATCAATGTTTTTGGTAGCACAGAGGATGGTATTGTCTAGAAAAGACAGATATTAATGACTGCATCAAAAAGTATCTCAAAGAGTGGGACTCAAGTTTTAAGAGTATTTTAACCAATTTACTTCAGTTGTATTTTCCTTTGCTAAGTTTGTACATAGTGATACATGATACAAAGTCTAAAAGACTCTTTTCAGTATGAAAATTCTAACTTACGAAAGTTCTATCAGTTTAAAAGTTTGTCAAAATTTTTTAGTAGTGCAAAACTATAGTATCTTGCAATCTATAGTTCTTAGAGCTATTGATATATAGTATTGTAATTTCCTAGAATGCAGTAAATAAGCTTGAGGTCACAGATCATTCCATTTGTTAGGATAAATGAATGAACACCTGAAAATCGTGTTTTTTCTTTTTCTTTTTTTTTTTTTTTGAGACGGAGTCTTGCTCTGTCCCCTAGGCTGGAGTGCAGTGGCACAATCTCGGCTCACTGCAACCTCCGCCTCCCGGGTTCAAGCGATTCTCCTGACTCAGCCTCCTGAGTAGCTGGGACTACAGGCATGCACCACCACGCCCAGCTAATTTTTGTATTTTTAGTAGAGACGGGTTTCACCATGTTGGCCAGGATGGTCTTGATCTCTTGACCTCGTCATCCGCCCACCTCAGCCTCCCAAAGTGCTGGGATTACAGATGTGAGCCACCGCGCCTGGCAAAAATCGTGTTTTTTCTATTAACCAACAAAAAAATTATTTTGACTTCTTTTAGAGGTCAAATGAAGGCAACTTTGAGGGTCACAAAGGCCCATAGACTTAAATGAGATTAAGGATTATCTGAAGTCAAATTGGCTTTGTTTTTCCAAAGGCTAGCACATTAAAAACAGGCTAATTAGCACAACCATAGTCATAGCTACCAGAGACTGAGGCAGGAGGATCACTTGAGCCCATTAGTTCAACATTACAGTGAATGGCTGGGCACAGTGGCTCACACCTGTAATCCCAGCACTTTGGGAGGCTGCGCCAGGCAGATCACCCGGAGGTCAGGAGTTTGAGATTAGCCTGGCCAACATGGTGAAACCCTGTCTCTACTAAAAATAAAAAAAATTAGCAGGGTATGGTGGCGCATACTATAGTCCCAGCTACTTGAGAGGTTGAGGCATAAGAATCGCTTGAACCTGGGAGACAGAGGTTGCAGTGAGCCGAGATTGCACAACTGCACTCCAGCCTGGGTGACAGAGTGAGACTCTGTCTCAAAAAAACAAAAAACAAAAAACAAACAAAAACAGTTACAGTGAACTACAATGGCACCATTGCACTCCAGCCTGAAAAGCAGAGGAAGACCTCGTCTCTATAAACAAAAACAGGAGAATCAGAACTCTACTACTAAGGAAAGGTTTCTGATATTATCTGTATTACCAAATGGTATTTATATATCTATAAATTATGGTAAGACAGTGTTTTTTTTGTTGTTTTTTTTGAGATGGAGTCTCGTTCTGTCACCCAGGCTGGAATGCAGTGGTGCGATCTCGGCTCACTGCAAGCTCTGCCGCCTCCCAGGTTCACGCCATTCTCCTGCCTCAGCCTCCTGAGAAGCTGGGACTACAGGCGCCCGCCAACTCACCCGGCTCTTTTTTTTTGTATTTTTAGTAGAGACGGGGTTTCACCGTGTTCGCCAGGATGGTCTCCATCTCCTGACCTCGTGATCCACCCGCCTCGGCCTCCCACAGTGCTGGGATTACAGGCGTGAGCCACCGTGCCCGGCCGACAGTGTTTTAAAGATAGTTATGGCCTCAGGTATCTGAGATGATGATGTTCCAGTATATGAACTTATCATGACCTTTGGTTAATTTAACATACTCCTCTAGTCTTTCATTACTTTCTCCTCCACCTCACTGCTCACTGAATCTTTTTTTTTTTTTTTTTTTTTGAGATGGAGTCTTGCTGTGTCTCCCAGGCTGGAGTGCAATGGTGCGACCTTGGCTCACCGCAACCTCCGCTTCCCAGGTTCAAGCAATTCTCCTGCCTCAGCCTCCGGAGTGGCTGAGATTACAGGTGCCTGCCACTACATATGGCTATTTTTTGTATTTTTAGTAGAGACAGGGTTTCCCCATGTTGGTCAGGCTGGTCTTGAACTCCCGACCTCAGGTATCTGCCCGCCTCGGCCTCTGAAAGTGCTGGGATTACAGGTGGGAGCCACCATGCCCGGCTGAATCCTGTTTTAATTCCTAGAATCTCCTGAGTCTTCTGACCCAAGGGCTCAATAGTCTAGGTGAACTGTCTTTGCAGTTAGTAGAGTGAGAGGAAAGTGCTTAGCCTCCCCATGTTTGTTGGAGGGAGCAGCGATCTAATGTGGACATGTTAGACTTACACATACCAGTTTGTTTGTGAACGGAAGCTATTATGATAACTCATTAAGATCCTATCTAAGGTTCCTCTAAGCTTGGAGACTTTTAGAAATAGCATAGTATGATACAATTCATGCTCATTAAGCATTCATTTTTCTATTGTGTTGGCTTTACATGGAATCTCATTTCATTTTTGTGTTGGCAGATTCCATTAACTGCTGACTCAATAATCAGTGTGCTGAGCTGTACCCCAAAACGTCTCGCTGCCACTACCGATCTCTGTATTCTGTGCTGCTACGACGACTCCAATTTCATGAAATGAGACAATATGCCCTGCCCAGGGGATGAATAGTGACTAGTCTAAGGAAATCATGGCAATCCTCTTCTTAGCTTGGACATTCACTCTAGGTTTCTACCTTCCTTTGCGACTGGGATTGGCATCTAGCCAATAAGGTGTTAAAAGTTAAATCTTGAGCTTCGGGAAAATTTCCAATCTACGTTTCCTTGCCCCCTTCCCCCGAACCCAAGTCTGTTATATTGCCAATGTCATCTTTTCTTAAAATGGAAATAGCCTGAATTTGGGATTTTAACGTGCACAGGTGTGAATCTTAATTTTGTTCTTGAGCAATCCAGGGCAAGTTACTTATCTCTGCGCAGTCTCAAGTTTTGTTACTTGTAAAACAGGGTAAGTACCTCTCACAGAACAATGAAATGAAACATGAATGGGACAATGAAGAGGTATAAATTCTTGGGGCCTTTTTAGGGTCAATAAATGGGATTTCTTATCTAATTAAAATTAATAAAACACATTCCTGCAAAGTCAATACACTCTCACTGTGGTGCACAAATCCTGTTTTTCGTGGCCTCCACTAAGTCATTTTGGTTTAATGCTCAGCAAGATATAAGCATATTTGTAGAAGTGATTTTTTTCTTTTTAGAATTCTAGCTGTTAGAGATAAAGAACCACATTTTGCATAATTGACAAATTTTCTTTACTTATGCTTGTGTCCACATGATTGTAAAAAAGCAAACAGTGCCAATGGCCACTTTGGTAAAAACACACAGTATTCAAACCTACGAAGGATTACATCCTTTGGACAGGTTTTATTCCCAGGATATCGAACCCCTTGGCCATGACAGCAGCTACTGCTTCACATAGCAGCATACGCCACATGTTCACCTTCAATATTTTTCCTGAAAAGACAGAAAAAAGTTATTAACTTGTTTTCCTTTTTGAAAATCATTATTAAAGAATCTATGTTACTTGGAAATTTTAGTTAGAAGTGCACATAGCCCATCCCACAGATGTTTTTGGGTTTTAACTAGAATCTTCTTTACCTTAAACTATGCAGACAATTTAAAAAATAAAGGTATTTCTGTTAAGAAATATGTTTTTAACTCTTAAGAGAGATAAGGTCTGCAATGATGAGAACAGTAAATTTTACCTTCTAAAAATTTTTCCTGGCCGGGCGCGGTGGCTCAAGCCTGTAATCCCAGCACTTTGGGAGGCCGAGACGGGCGGATCATGAGGTCAGGAGATCGAGACCATCTTGGCTAACACAGTGAAACCCCGTCTCTACTAAAAAATACAAAAAACTAGCCGGGTGAGGTGGCGGGCGCCTGTAGTCCCAGCTACTCGGGAGGCTGAGGCAGGAGAATGGCGCAAACCCGGGAGGCGGAGCTTGCAGTGAGCTGAGATCCGGCCACTGCACTCCAGCCCGGGTGATAGCGCGAGACTCCGTCTCCAAAAAAAAAAAAAAAAAAAAAAAAAAAAAAAATTTTTCCTAGGCCTCATGGTCTGAAATAACTATAAACTTAATTATCATATTGATTTTTTTTCCCTAGTAGAGTTTCAGTCCTTAGGAATGACTTTAACAAATGCCTACTTGCCTTATAATACATTAATTTGGGCTACTTCATTAACTATGTAATATGACAGAGTGCAGAGAGCCTAAGGTAAGGAAAGATAACAATTGTTTTCTAAGAAGTTTCCATTATCAAAAACACCCAAAGATTCCTTCTGGAAGCCACAAACACACTGTGTTTGTTGGAAATGTCCTACTCTCAGTCATCTTCCAATTGTTTTCTTTGGAGTCCTAAGGTTTCATCTCATGTGCCTAATCGTAGAAAAACAGACCAAGTGGGCAGAGTTCCATTTCTGGTTTAAAGTGCTACTTCACATTTTGTCTTTTATATATGATATGGATCACTCTGCAACTGTTAGGGAAAAAGTGGAAGTTTCCATGAATAAAATAAATCTGAAAACCACTCTCACACAATTCAAATGCTTTGATGGCACCCCATCCCTAATATGGCTACTAAATGAGACACCTGGAGCTGGGTGCAGTGGCTTACACGTGTAAGTCCAGCCATTCGGGAGGTTCAAGTGGGAGAATCACCTGAGGCCAGAAGTTTGGGGCTTCAGTGAGCTATTTCACCACTGTACTCCAGCCCAAGGGAGAGAGCTAGATCCCTGTCTCTCACAAAAAAAAAAGACACTCACCAGTCTGTCTATCTTTCTCCACACAGTAGCAGCTATCATAGAACTCTGTGAAAGTAGTTGCCAGCTCATATATATAATCACAGAGAGTGTGGAGAAATAAGTCATCCAAAATCTTTTGCAGAATCTCAGGGAACCGTAAAATGCACCGGCCTAGTTTCCATTCCTTCTCATGATCCAAAAGAATCTTGGTTTCTCGAGCAGCTTTTTGGAGCATTTCTTCATCAATATTGGCCAGACGTGCAATAGACCTTAAAAAAAAAAAAAAAAAACATCAGGCAACCACCACCATTCCCTTTTGTTAGGCACACTCATTCTCCACTTGAAAATATGTACTAAGAAGTGATTCATGTAAATCAGAAATTATCACCAATTGAAAAGAGGTTCCTATAAAATGAAGTATTTTATTATATGGCATACTATTAGGCAAAACTAATAACCTGATCTAAAGTGTTTCATAATACTAAAAATGGAAATGTAATTCTTTTAGGGGATCAGTTGACACGTCCTAGGTATTTAAACATAGAGCATCTAGGGGAGTATCGGCAAGTGCAGTTAGGGCCAGGTTTAGGGATTCTGGGATAACTTGCAATACTAAAAGAGGACATATTTCCAAAGATGCTTGTAGGTAGAAAAATAAACCCGAAAAAAACACTTCAGGTTGAGCGCAATGGCTCATGCCCATAATCCCAGCACTTCGGGAGGCCGAGGCGGGTGAATTACTTGAGGTTCGGAGTTCCAGACCTGCCTGGCCAACATGGTGAAACCCTGTCTTTACTAACAATACAAAATTTAGCTGGGCATGGTGGTGAGTGCCTGTAATACCTTCTACTGGGGAGGCTGAGGCAGGAGAATCACTTGAACCTGGGAGTTGGAGGTTGCAGTGAGCCAAGATGGCGCCATTGCACTCTAGCTTGGGCAACAGAGTGAGACTCCGTCTCAAAAACAAACAAACAAGCAAGCAAACAAACAAACCACACTTTAGAAGTCAGGTGTAATGGCAGTATGTCACTAATCCCAGCTCAGGAGGCTGAGGTGGGAGGATCATTTGAGCCCAAGACCCTGTCTCATTTCAGAAAAAAAATATATTTTTGAGTAACTAAATATGTTTTCATTTGATTCAAAATACAACAATGCCTACCCACAATTACCTGATTCTAGTGAAGGCATACAACAAGTAAGCCGCTGTATTTCCTCTGTCATCTAGCATTTTGTCAAAGGAGAAGATGTAGTCATTCAACCGGTTATGAGAAAGGTCAGCATATTTGATACAGCCATAGGCAATGGATGTCTGAGCAGCATTCAATTCCTCTGCAGTTAAGACCTTTGGGGAAAACAAAACAGTATTTCATAGCTTACTGACTGCTGCTTTTGCCCTGGTGTCTCATAGGCATAAGACTAGGGTAGGGAACATCTAATAGTATTCTTTTACCAATGAACTTTAATAAACACTGACGCTGAGGCAGAAGGACATGGGCCAATGTACAAAGAAAATAATGAAAATATAAAACGCGTTATGCACAATGAAGAATGTTTCTATGAGAAACTGAATTCGTAAAATATAAAATGTCAGCATGAATACCTTTTTCCAATGTATTCAGTAGATACGAAACCAGAAGCATCAATTATTAGTTTATATCCACTTCATACTATGAACATTGTGAGGTTATAGGAAACAGAGTAACAGAAAAATACAAACAAAAAGGGTTAAATCATTAATTGAAATCAAGGGTGTATTAAGAGTAGATAAAAGAACCCATTCACTGTTTTGCTAATATTTGCTCAAGTATTCTGAAGCATTATTAGGCCACAAGTAAGTAATTAAGGATTTTTGCTTCTGCCCATGACAGAATACCTTGCAGCAGACTAACCATTCTACCCAAAGCATCTATTTAAAACTGGGTTGAGCATATGAAACAACTGTTTGAAGTCACTAGAGAGCATCAACACAAGCAAAGCTGAAGTTCTTGGAAGAACAAAACACAGTTCCTGGAAGAACGAAACATAGGGAATGAGTCCATACTCACTTGGCTTTTTCCCTAAGGGCATTTTTCAGATCACTACATAATGGACAAGGGGGACAGAATCCAAGCAGAAAGAAGAGGTCTTACTAAGGTGAGAAGACAAGAGTTTAAGAGTATGGGGCTGCGAAAGAAGCAAGGACACAATCCCCAAAAAGAAGGAGCCACAAAGGAGTCAAAGACTCTGTGAACAAATTTCTTTCAAATGTCATATGGCTGGCATGCACAAGGCAAGACTCCAAAAAATCTATCACGAAAGAGCAAGTGGTAATTAAAGAGCTGAGCAGTGATTTTAGCAACTGTGTGACACTAGGCAGTTCTGTAGCGGCAAAATGGAAGGGCATTAGCATACACGCCATTGAAATATGGCCAGAGGGTCGTATTTCAAGAGTAAGGACCTCACCCAAGTCATAAAGGTAAAATTTAAATAGTTCAGCCCTAAAGAAGCATAAGGCCAATACAAACAGGGTCAAGATAATCAGCTGGTATGCTGTCTGTCGGCTAGAAGGAAACTTAATGGTCTTGGAGGGAAATAACCTCAGCCAGAATCTTTATAATTTTATCTTCATAATGCTCAGCACCCAATAACAAAGCTTTCTAAAAAAGCAAGATAAGCCAGGTATAATTGCTCATGCCTGTAATGCAGCTACTTGGGAGGCTGAGGCGGAAGGATCACTTGAGGCCAGGAGTTTGAGACCAGCCTGGACAACATAGTGAGACCCCTATCTCTTGGGGGTCTCAAGAGCAAGATGAAATAACTAAATACTAAGGAGGGGGACTACAAAGAAAGGGCTAGGAGAGAATCAAGAAAACAGAAACAAAAGAAAAAAGATAATAGCAACTTTAAAGTCTGGAATTGTTTAAGATGAAGCTACTTAAAAAATAATTATTAATGACAAAGGGGGAAAATACTAACTTTACAGGGGAGAAAACTGACACTATCACCTTACCAAAGAGATCAAAATTATTATTATTCATCATGAAGCTTATCAATATTGTGCCTCCTGATATGATGAACTGATAAGAACTCTACATCTATTCTTATAAGACTGTATAACCTGGAAACAGAGTACGACTTATAAGACTTATAAGACTGTATAACCTGGAAACAGAATTTAACAGAACAGGAGCCAATATCAGACAAATCCAACTAAGTGATATTCCAAAAAAACTAACTGACCAGCAGACTTCAGAAGTGTCGAGGTCATGAAAGTCAAAGACAGACCAAGGAACTAACTGCCCAGATTAAAGATAAAGGAGACATGATAACTAAATATAACATGTTATCTTGGACTGGATCTTAGGCTAGAAAAAGGACATGAGTGAGACCCACTGTGAAACCAGAGTAAGGACTGCAGATTAGTTAATGGTATTGTATCAATGTTAATTTCCTGATTTTGATAATCATACTATATAGCTATGAAAGATATTAGTATCTGGGGATACTAAATGAAATATATAAAATTCTTCATACTATGTTGCAAGCTTTTTATGTCTAAACTGTTTTAAAATGTTTAAAGAAAACTATGATTAACATGTTCAAAAAATTAAAAGGAAAAGAATAAGAAAACTGGAAGAAAAGATGAAAAGTTTCAAAAAATACCTTAAACATAGAATACCAAAATATAATATCTGAAGCAGAAAATATCCAAAATAAAGCAAAGAGAAAAAAATGAATTAGAGCATAAGAAACACATGAGATACAAAGTTCTAACATATGTACTTAGAGTACCAAAAATAACAGAATGACGAAAAGTAGTAATATTTGAAGAGACATGGCCAAGAATCTTCCTAACCTGATGAAAGAACTCAACTCACAGATTTAGGAAGTTCGGCAGCCCTCCAGAGGGTAAAAAGAAAAATGACTCCCTAAACCACACTTAGGCATTTCTTAGTCAAAATACTAAAAATAAAGCTTAAGAAAAACACTAAAAAAAGTCTGAGAAAAAGATGCATACTTTCAAAGGAGAAACAATGAAACTTACAACTGATTTTCGAAGGAAACTATGGTAGCTGGAAGACACTGGAATATCATTTTTATTTATTTCCTTCCCCCCGCCCTACTGGTCCTCTCCAGTTCTGTGGAATATCATCTCTAAAATTGCTGAAAGAAAACAGCTGCCAAATTAGAATTCTATACCCAATAAAAACATTGTTCAAAACTGAAGGCAACATAAAGACATTTTTGGACAAACAAAACTTCTGAAAGAATCTGTCGCCCCAGCAGACTTGTGGTAAAAGAATAAAGACCTTCAGATTGTGGAAAAACCACCCCAGGTGTAAGCAAAAAAACTGCAGGAAAGGGCAAAAATATATAGATAAATGTAAGTACTGATTGTCTAATGCAAAATAATAATAATAATGATAAATGGGCAAAAGAGTTAAGACTCTTCACAACAGAAGATTATCTAGATGACCAATAAGCCTAAGAAAAGGCAGTCAGGCTGGGCACGGTGGCTCATGCCTATAATCCCAGCACTTTGAGAGCCTGAGGCAGGCAGATTGCTGAGTCCAGGGGTTTGAGACTCGCCTGGCCAACATGGCGAAACCTCATCTCTACAAACGATACAAAAATTAGCTTGGTGTGTTGGCATGTGCCTGTAGTCCCAGCTACTCGGGAGGCTGACGCAGCAGAATTGCTTGAACCCGGGAGATGGAGGTTGCAGGGAGCCAAGATCATGCCACTGCACTCCAGCCTGGGTGACAGAGTGAGACTCTAGAAAGAAAAGAAAGAAAAGAAAAAAGAAAAGAGAAAAAAGAAAAGAAAAGAAAAGAACAAGGAAGGAAGGGAGGGAGGGAGGAAAGGTAGTCAGTATCGTCAATATCATTATTCATCAGAGGAATGAAAATTTTAACCACAGTAAGTCACTATGCACTCACCAGAAAAGCTAAAATAAAAAACACTGACTAAACCAATTGTGATGGTTAATATGTCAACTTGATTGGACTGAAGGGTACAAAGTATTGATCCTAGGTGTGTCTGTGAGAGTGTTGCCAAGGAGATTAACATTTCAGTCCATGGGCTGGGAAAGGCAGACCCAACCTTAATTGGGTGGGCACCATCTAATCAGCTGCCAGTGAATATAAAGCAGGGAGAAAAACGTGAAAAGAAGAGACTAGCCTAGCCTCTCAGCCTACATCTTTCTCCTGTGCTGGATGCTTCCTGCCCTCAAACATCTGACTCCAAGTTCTTCAGTTTTGGGACTCAGACTGGCTCTCCTTGATCTTCAGCTTGCAGACAGCCTATTGTGGGACCTTGTTATTGTGTAATACTTAATAAACGTCCCTTTATATATATCTATCCTATTCTGTCCCTCTAGAGAACACTGACTAATACATCAATGTTGGTAAACATATGGTGCAATGAAACTCTCATATGTTAGTAGTGGGAGTATACAACAGTCACCACTTTCTCCTTGGCAATTTTTTTTTTTTTTTTTTTTTGAGACAGAGTCTCGCTCTGTCGCCCAGGCTGGAGTGCAGTGGCGCGATCTCAGCTCACTGCAAGCTCCGCCTCCCGGGTTCACGCCATTCTCCTGCCTCAGCCTCCCCAGTAGCTGGGGCTACAGGTACCCGCCACCATGCCCGGCTAATTTTTTTGTATTTTTAGTAGAGACGGGGTTTCACCATGTTCGCCAGGATGGTCTCGATCTCCTGACCTCGTGATCCGCCCGCCTCGGCCTCCCAAAGTGCTGGGATTACAGGCGTGAGCAACCGCACCTGGCCCTCTTTGGCAATTTTTAATAAAGTTAAGCATAAGACAACTCTACAACCCAGCAATGCCATTCCTAGATATATATCCAAAAGAAAAAGCACATGTACCTCTAAAAGAGCTTGAACAACAATGTTCACAATACCTTTGTATTCAGAACAGCCAACAACTGGAAATAATCCTAATGTCCATCAATAGGAGAATGGATAAACAAAATGTGGCACCTTCATATATCAGAATATCATTCAGCAATAAAAACAAATGAACTACAGCTGGGTGTGGTGGCTTATGCCTGTAATCTTAGCACTTTGGGAGGGCAAGGTGGGTGGATTGCTTGAGCCCAGGAGTTCCAGCCTCGGCAACATGGCAAAACCCCATCTCTACAAAAAATACAAAAATTAGCCGGGTATGGCAGTGGGTGCCTATAGTCCTAGCTACCCGGGAGGCTGAGATAGAAGGATCACTTGAGCCCAGGAGGTCAAGGTGCGGTGAGTCATGATCTTGCCACTGCACTCCAGCCTGAGTGACAGAGTGAGACTCTGTCTCAAAAACAAAACAAAACAAAACCGAAAACATACGAACTACTGATGCACATGGAAAAGGGCACATACTATGTGATTTCATTTATATGAAATTCCAGAATAAGCAAAAGTGATTTATGGTGATAGGAAAATTTCTGGGGTGATGGAAATATATCTTGTGTTCTAAGGCATATATATGTAAAAATTTATTAAGCTGTGCATTTTACCATACACATTTAAAATTAACTTAAAAAAAATACTAGCTGGGGTGGTTAAAAAGAGTCAAAGCAATTTTTGTCATCAGGCAGACTAACAAACAGCTAGATGACTAAATTTTTCACTTTTCTTTTTGAGACAAAGTCTTGCTCTGTCGCCCAGGCTGGAGTGCAGTGGCTTGATCTTGGCTCACTGCAACCTCTTTAAGGTTTAAGCGATTCTCCTGCCTCAGCCTCCAAAGTAGCTAGGATTACAGGCACGTGCCACCATACCCAGCTGATTTTTGTATATTTAGTAGACACGGGGTTTCAGCATCTTGGCCAGGCTGGTCTTGAACTCCTGACCTCGTGATCCACCCGCCTCAGCTTTCCAAAGTGCTGGGATTACAGGTGTGAGCCACTGCGCCGGCCTAACTTTCCACTTTTCATCTGACTGTGCCAGATGTGCCTAGACCAGTGATTTAGCTGGACCATGGGGGCAGATTCCTTATGGCTTGGTGCTGTCTTGGTGATAGAGTTCTTGTGAGATCTGGTCATTTAAGTGTGTGGTACCTCCTCCCCCTACCCTCTCTCTCTTGCTCCTGCTTTAGCCATGTGAAGTGCCTGCTTTCCCTTTACCTTCCCCCATGAATAAAAGTTCCCTGAGGCCTCCCCAGAAGCAAACTGATGTTGGTGCCATGCTCCTACAGCCAGAAGAACCAAGAGCCAATTAAATCTCTTTTATAAATTACCCAGTCTCAGGTATGCGTGACCTCTCTACTGTTCTAAACATTAAAAAAAAAAAAAAAAAAAAAAAAAAGTTCTTGTTGACTCTTCTTTTTCATTCCTCCAAATTCCACACAAACTGAACCACAATCTTTTCTAACGGAGCTATGAAAGGCCATCATGTTGCCTGCTCTGAAGGTTCATCAATGGCCTTGGGTGACAAGAACTGACTGCTATGACCACTCTACAAATGCTCCAAAGAAGGAGCATGGCACATGTAGACTCTGATGTGAGCTGAAGAATCAAACCCATTCAGTCTGCAATATTCTCCCATCACTGGGAATTGCTGTTAAGCAGCACAGATACTAAGCTACATTAACAAAGGAGGAAAACGTCAAGGTCTTTTTTAATTGCCAAGAACTATATTTTCTAAATAAATGCTCAGCAATTCACAAGATAAACTTACTGTGCAATAAAGTCAGAGCAATATAAGCCTTGTCCTAGGTGGGACTGACTCCTTATAATTCTCCTCAGTTCTCTCAACAAAAACAAAAATGAAAAATCACAATGCTTGATACACATTATGCCAATAAGGCTTGGGATTACCTTGTCTCTCTCTTTTTCCTTCAACTTGTCCATGGATCGTTTTAGTCCTTCTCCCATAAGGTCCATGAGGCGCACTGTTTCACCCGCACGTGTTTTAAACTTTTTCCTAAAAAATGTAAAACCCTCAATCAGATTTTGAAACAGACTTTTCAACTTAGAAATCTTTGAAAATGAAGGTTTGAGAGACCTGACCACAAACTTCAACATATGTTTCAAATCTCTAAGGTATATGTTGCCCCTGAGAACTATTAAGAGAGGGTTGATGCCAATGTTAACAATGCCTTATGCCAGTCATCAAGCGAGTAGAGTACTAAATGAAACATTGTGCTTTCAAGTGCTTTTCATCTCTAGCCCTCAACGCAAAGCATCCAATGCTCTAGCCCTCAACAGCTCTCTCTACATATTTACCTTCAATAAATTTCCTAACAGAGAAAGAAGGTATTTGTTCATTTGTTCACTTTCTTGGAATACAAAGTTTGGCTTAGATGTTTCACCTTTTTAGAAAAATTACTAATCAAAATATATGTTTCTAGAATTGCTGGGAAAGTCAGGAAATTCTTTGATGAAATCTCACTTGAATTTCTCTGTATACTAATTCCTCTTGTTCAGTGGTAACCAAGCCTTGATTCATACCAGAATAGCCCGGCAAGGTTTAAAAAAGATGTTTGAGCAGCCAGTTGTTTGCTTGCTTCATTCACTCATTTATTTTTAGAGACAGGGTCTTGCTCTGTCACCCAGGCTGGAGTGAAGTAATATGACCACAGCTCACTGTAACCTTGAACTCCTAGGATTAAGTAATTCTTCTACCTTACCCTGCCAAGTAGCTAATTCTATAGGTGCGAGTCACCACACCAGGTTAATTTTTTAATTTTTATTTTTTGTAGAGATGGTATCTTCTTGCTATGCTGCCCAGGCTCCTATCAAACTCCTGGTCTCAAGTGATCCTCCCACCTCAGCCTCTCAAAGTGTTGGGATTACAGGCTGGAGACACTGCACCTGGCCTAGTTGCTTTAAAAAAAAAAGAAAAGAAAAGAAAAAAGAGAAAAAACCCCAGGATGCTAGGGTCCTGTTCAGATCTACTGCAATCAGAATCACCATGGATACGGCAAAAGGACTAATAAGCACTGCCCTGGGCAGCTGCTGTTAAAAAAGCATTTTGAGAAAACTGAATTTTACCTATTAAACAAAAAAGTTTACATAACACCAAGGATATAATATCATTTTCCTTTTTTTGGGGGGAGGGGGGTTAAAAAATCCCTCAAAAATTAACAATGAAGCATGCTTTTCTAACACAAAGAGTACCAAAATGAATGTGCTACTTTCTGTTAAAGTTTTATTTCCAGAGCTTGCCTAAGCAAGAATCTACTTGCCCTGTAAAATTCTGCTTATATAGAATTAAAACTCCTTTATTATCCCACAAATGCACTATATATTTCCATAGCTTTATGCCATACACTCAAGTGTCCAACTTTCAAATTTCTGATAAAATGAAACTCATCATGAAGACCAGTTCAAAATGCTAAAGAAAATCTTCCTTAATGTTTCAACTTTGCAATTACTGTTCCTTTCAGTTACTCCCTACCTGTGCCTGCCTTGAATTTTTTTGTGTTGGTCTGTTCTGACTAGTGGCTCTACAATGAGGGATGCATATCTGAATACCAAGAGAGCTTTAAAAAAAAACACAGATGACTAATACCCACTTTAGACCTAATAAGTCAGCAACTCCCACAGCAGGCCTTGCATGTGTATTTTCACAAGCTCCACAGGAAACTGTTCTGCTCTAGATGATAGCCTCCTTCAGAGAGGAGGTCATGTTCTGTGTATCTGTGTGTACACATTGTGCAGCATCCAACCACCACCATGCACAGCACATACTCAATAAACAGATATACAAGGAATAGCAGGAAGATGATGAAATAAAATTTTTTTGTCACTCAAAAAATTAAAACAGAAAATGTCATTTAAAAATAGCAGAATCTGTAAGCATTAAAAAAACTAACAAACCGGCCGGGCGCGGTGGCTCAAGCCTGTAATCCCAGCACTTTGGGAGGCCGAGGCGGGTGGATCACGAGGTCAGGAGATCGAGACCATCCTGGCTAACATGGTGAAACCCCGTCTCTACTAAAAATACAAAAAACTAGCCGGGCGAGGTGGCGGGCGCCTGTAGTCCCAGCTACTCGGAGGCTGAGGCGGGAGAATGGCGTGAACCCAGGAGGCGGAGCTTGCAGTGAGCCGAGATCGCGCCACTGCACTCCAGCCTGGGCGACACAGCGAGACTCCGTCTCAAAAAAA